>NC_088906.1:1505884-1625235 GCF_037157495.1 Lathamus discolor
TTAAGAGGCATCTGCACAGGGTTGCTCATGTACCCCTTTGTTTCTCAGCTAGGGACTGACAGAGAGCCTAGGTTTAGGTTGGACACGTTATGAACGAGCTATTTAGCAGTAGCAATGGCAGTGTTCAAGGCCAGGCTGGACAGTGCTTGGAGCAGCTTTGTTAGTGTGAGGCGTCCCTGTCTGTGGAACTAGATGAGCTTAAGGACCTTTCCAACCCAAACCATTCTATGATGCTATGAAGGGAAGGGGATCTCTTGGCTGCACCCTGGTAGGAAGCATGCAGCAATCACTGTTTCTGTTAGAGCCAAACCAACTGGATTCTGCCTGTTTACTAAGTGGGAAAGAAATCTTCTTTGTGTATCAACAGCAGAAGAGAACCTACAACCTGCAAATGCAGGCTTAAGCTGGGAGGGGGGAGCTCTTTGCAGCTCAGCAAGGTGGGTGCTGGTAAGGATGAAGCCCTTTGCACAGCCCGCTGCCCATGCAGCATTCAGTGCTTTGTCCTACCTGTTTCTTCACGTTGTCCGACTCGCACTGCAGCTTCTGGATCATCCGGTTCAGCTCAGCTATCTCGCTCTGGTTGTTCCTCAGGTCGTCACAGAACTTGCCCCTGCTGCTGTGGAGCTCCTCCAGCTATTGCATGGGAAGAAGATGACGTTAGCGTGCCCACATCACCCCTTCCAGGGAAGCTGGCGACGCTCCGGAGCTGCGCTGACGTTGATGCTCCTGGAAGCACCCAGACATGACCTCAGCCCAGACAAGGCAGCAGTCCCAGGTTGGTCCTGGGCATTTACCCTTGGGGAAGGGGATGCGCGCATCCTGATGGCTGTGCACAGAGGAGACCTCTCTGTAGCAGCACAGGGACCTGCTGTGGTCTGGTTTTACAGGGAAGCCTCAAACCACAGTTTTAAGACTGGTGGGTTTTTTGGCTTGACCTTCTTCAGCCAGCTACGGTGCATGAACACCAAGGGGTGGGTTTAAGTTGCGTCATGGAGGACAGAAATGGGTGGTCCTTGAAGCTGGCCAAGAGATTTCATTGCCATCAGTGCTGGTGGTGTGAGTACTCACTCTGGTTTGGTAGAAAGCCTCCACTTCAGCCTTGCTCTTCTGGGCAATCTCCTCATAGCAGCACTCAACACTCTTGATGATGCCTTCCATGTCCAGGTCCCGGCTGTTGTCCATTTGCACAATGACAGAGGTGTCACACAGTTGGCAATCCAGCTGAGCTCTCTCCTGCAAGACCCACTGCGTGTCAGTCCCCTTCCCTCAACCAGCCCAAGCCAGGCATGCAGGGACCCCTGGCCAAGGGGGGTCTGCTGGGAAGGTGGAAGGTTGGGGAAGTTCTCCCATTAACACCCAACTGGGGTTCTGGGTTCTCTGAGTGGGTAACTGGCTTCTAGCAAGAGCTGGGACCTGTCTTGGTGGCACAATATGGGATTGCTGCATGCAATTCCCTAAGGAAGGGTGGGGAATTCTGGTGGGGCAACTCGCTTCATTACAATTTGGCGCTTCTGGCTGTGTCAGCAGCTTTCTGGGGTGTGAAGCCCTCAGGGGTGGGTGCTTTGGGACCCTTTACAGGCTGCTGGGAGGTGTTTGCCTGGAAAAGAGGCAAATGCAAAGTGTCCCCCGTGTGCGTTGTTATCAGTTTCCTACGTTTTAGACAAAAGTGTTACTTTCACCAAAATATTTTGACTAATGTAGCTTCAAAAGTGAAGATTTGGGTTTTGAAGAGTGAGATGGTTCTGTGGTTCCCAGGGTTCTTTTGACTAGAATTTGAGGGGCTTTTTCATGCAAAAGATCACTCCCTTTGCAGCCAGCAATACAGGACATAAACAAGGATGCCCTTTGCCTTCCAAAAGTGTGTTCGATGGTGTTGTTATCAAATATATATATAAAGAGAGAGATCTGGGGGATGCAATTCCAGGATTTGCAGGAAAGGCCCCTTTCCCTGCTTTAGTTTTGGTGTGGGAGCTCAGGGGGCAGCAGATGATGCCTCATCCCCAGGGCAGCACGCAAGGAGCCAGGAGCTCTTACCTCGGCATAGATGCACTTCAGGAACTCCAATTGCTGCCGCAGGAGACCCACTCTCACCTCCAGCTCCTCCTTGGTCAGGTAGAGGCAGTCCACGTCCTAGAGAGACACCATGGGTGCAGTGAGCAGAGGTGAAGAAACAAGAAAAAAGAAATGTTTTTGTCAGGTTTGGAGGAAATCTCACTGTTCCCAGCCCTTAAACCATCTGGTTTTTGTTATACGTGCTCACAACCTGACAGGGGTTCTCCAGGTTCACTGGGTTGCTTTGTTGTGGGGCTACCTGACAAGGACTCAATGTGAGGGTCAAGGTGTCCCCATTTCTCTCCCTGGCCCCACACTCAGGTTTTGCCCATGCTCCTGTTGCTCTCTGATGGTCCCATTGGGGCTGTCCCTTGTGTCACTCACCTTCTTGAGGACCACAAACTCATTCTCCGCAGCCGTGCGCTTGTTGATCTCATCTTCATATCTGCAGGAGAAGGAGAGGAGAAGTGTAGGATGACGAACCCCGTCCCCATCACCCAAGCAGCCAATGCAGAACATGGGAAAGCGTGGTTATAAAGCAAAGCCTCTCCCTGTTGCTTTGTACCTCCCTTTTGCTTTTTGCTTTGTTGCTGTTTTTTCCCCACTGGGCTTTGTTCAGCAGTTTTAACCAGCCCATGCCAGCAGTGCTGGTGGCTGGAGTGCGAGGGCAGTAAATCAGGCCAAACCACTACAAATGCAAAACTCTGCACCTCAGCTGAAGGTTGGGACTGCTTCTTCTGGCCCTGCTGCTTTGTGTGATGTTTTCCTGATGCAGGCAGGGCTCTGCTCTGAGTGTTCATGGGGAGAGTGGCCAAAATGCCCCAGGGGAGGTCAGTAGCTTGAGCAACCTTTGAAACTCCCAGGTGCAATGGGGAGGAAAGTCCGTGTATAATAACCAAGTTAATTGGGACCTAGAAGAACTTTCACAACATGATTCTGGGCGTCTGACCTCCTTGGCGGTGGCTCAGAGAGAAAACACACCTGAGATGCTTGACTAAAAGCCATCTGGAGAAAGGACTCCCCTTTCATCCCGTGCTGTATAGCACCAACCACCAAGTGTCCTGGCTTGGGGCTCAGCGGAGCACACGGGGAGCTATTAAGGAGTATCTGCAGCTTGGATTAAAAAGCCAATTCCCACATTCCCTCTGGGAAGAGAGAATGAGCCCCAATGGAGACAAAGTGGATAAAGAGTGGGGTGGAGACAAATAGGCTGAGGGTTTTGTGGGAACGGGGACATGAGATCTGGGGGAGCCACAGGCACTGATGATGAGGGAGATTTGATACGGCAAACCACAGCGGTGTGCAGGAGCACTAGGGAGAGGAAAAGCGGTTCCCTGTCCTTCTCCCTGAGGGAATACTGTGGTTGAACAGCTCTCCCATCAGCAGCGTCTGAGCTGCAGCAGTGGGACCCCAGCACTGGAAAACGGCCCAGTACTGGTGTGCTCAGTCCTGCTCGCCCTTGCTGTGCCCCAGTTCCTGCACCCATCCAGTGCAATTGCATTGGCTCCATGCTCAGGAACGGCAGCAAACACCCGGGTCTGCAGCTTCTCCTTGCGTACTTACTTGCACTTGAACTCTTGAACCAGGTCCCTGAGGCAGCGCTCCTCATTTTCCAGCCTCTCCCGCTCCCCCAGCACGCACTCCAGCTGCTTCCTCAGGTTGCTGATGAAGTTCTCAAACACGGGCTCCAGGTTCCTCCTGGAAGCCGGGAGGACATACTGCTGCAGCAGCTCCCACTTGGTGGTCAGCACCTTGTTCTGCTGCTCCAGGAGCCGGACCTGCGTAAGCAAGAGATGCAAGAGTCAAGCAACAGCCTCATGTTTCAGGCAAAGTTGTTTTGGGAGTCTCCGCTTCCTAAAGGAAAAAGTCGAACTAAAATCAGCAATGCAAATGGTTAAGTGCTGGTTTCTCAGCAGCCGGAGTGAGACCAACATCTTTTGGTCCCACCCAGGACTCGTATCGCAGGCTGAGCAACGCTGATCCGTTTGCTCTGTGTTGAGCCCAATCATCTATTGATCAAAGCTCAGCTCAGCCGAACACCACCCTGTGACAAATGGGGCTGGTGGAGGATCCACTGCCTCCTCTGATGGGCTGAGTACGGTAATGATCCTTGAGCAGCACTAAAAGCTCCATCCAGGGTCTCATTTGAATGTATCTGATTTAAACTCTAATCATGGATATTTATCATGCCTTTCACTTCTAGATTAAAGAGCTCTCTAGTACCTGAGAACCTTTATGGATCATGAATAAGTCATTTTTCAAATGGGAGGAACAGGAGTTGCTCCTCTTACGTGGGTTTGGTTTTTCCAGCTGCAGAACAACTCTCAAGGAAGATCAAGATCAAGACAGAGCAAAGGTTTCTCTGCCATTTGACAAACCATTTCCTATAACACATCTCCAAACAGCAATGGGGCTTAGCTAAGAAAACAACAATAGAGTTTAGGAAATCACCGAATCATTTCATTCACAGAGTGGAGTGACAGAGAGTTAAAATCGTTCTCATTTTAGCTAGAAATCTTTTCATTTTAGCTAGAAATCTTTTCATTTTATCTAGAAATCTTTTCATTTTAGCTAGACATCTATCCTTGTCTTCTTACTTTAGCTAGAAATCTATCCTTGTCTTCTCATTTTAGCCAGAAATCTATCCTTTTCTTCTCATTTTAGCTAGAAATCTATTCTTGTCTTCTCATTTTGGCTAGAAATCTATCCTTGTCTTCTCATTTTAGCTAGAAATCTATCCTTTTCTTCTCATTTTGGCTAGACATCCCTCCTTCTACATCCCCTTGATGAAGCACAAACTACTTTAAAAATACAGAAGTCCTTTGGAGCTTATAGAGGAGTGGTAACAATGTCAGGTTACACATTTGGAATACAACTTCCCATTTTGCCTCATTACTTTTCCATGTCTGCATCCGTTCTCTCACAGGTTTTGATTTACGGTATTCCCGGAGCTGCTCCTGATTTAGCAATTTAGCAGATTGGTGACCACCAGAAGGTAAAACACCGCTGTGGTTGCCTTGGTGCAAAGCTTAGATCCAAACCATCTCCATGTCAGGACCACCATGGTCTATCAGGCATGTTTACCGCGCCAGGAGAAGTATCTCCCGTCGTTGTCTCTCTAGAGACAATCCATCCATCTAGAGACAAAGAGCCTGCGTGGAGGGAAGCGGGGTCTCACCTTGTCGATGAAGCAGGCGAACTGGTTGTTGAGGTTCTTGATCTGCTCTTTCTCATGGGTCCGCACTTGGCACTCCTCGGGGTCGACCCCCACGCACAGGGGCTTGAGGAGCTCCGGGTGGATGCTGACGCCCCGAATCCCTTCCGATCTCCCTCCGCCGATGCCGATGCCGACGCCGCTGCCGTAGCCTCCCATGGCCACGCCGTCCCCGAGACCTCTGTAGCTGCCCAGGCCCCCGTAGCTTCCGCAGTTACCAAACCCCACCACCGTGCCCATGCCAAAGCGGCCTCCGCCGTAAGCGACGTTGCAACGTCCGACGCCGGCGCCGCCGTAGACCCCGCTGCGGCAGCTCCCACCAAAGGAAATCCTTTGGCCTCTGCCCAGGTCGCAGACGCTGCGGCTGCTGAAGCCCCCGATCCCGCACCGCCGTCCCACCGGCTGGCACACGGAGGCCGTGCTGCTGTTGGCCCTGCCGAGGCCGCAGACGGCGGATGCAGAGGAGAAGCCCCTTCTTCCCAGGATAGAGCTGGAGGTGTAGCACTGTCGACTCATGGTGGCTGGGGGAGACGGGAGGTGGAACAGTAACGGCGAAGCAGAAGAGCAGGAGGAGCAGGGAGTGAAAGAAGGAGATCTCCTTTACCTCCTCTGAGGCAGAGCCCTTCTCCTTATATACATTTCAGGAGGTGCCTGAGATGCAAAAATTTAATTTATCCACTGGGTTTGGCCTGCCTGGCAGCAAGGAATGGCTTCCAACATTTTAAAGCCACAGCAAACACTTCTATCTCATACGAAATAATGTGGAAATTAAAATAAACTGCTTTGCTTGCAAGCTTCAGTTTCAGGACTTATATTTTACTTAATTAATCTGCTTCCTTATTGTGTAATTATAGTTTAGCGAAATAAGTCAAGGGGTTTTTATTCATAGCTTGTTTACGGTTCGGTTTCACCACAACGTTTAATTATGTTTCAGGACCTCCTGCAAAATGTCATGGCCATGCCGCCTCTTCCAGGGTCCCACGCCAGCTCAGCGCTGGCTCTTGAGCAACGACTGATGGCGATAGGGGAGGAGGAAGGAGCATCTGCCCAAGCACAGGCTGTCGGCAGCGTTCTCGTAAGCATTTGTTTCTTCCTCTCATGGGTACGGCTCTGGCTCTCCTCGGTGCTGGCTCGTGTGCGCAGTGGGATGGGGACGGTGGTGTCCGTATCGATGGAGCACGAGTTCGATCTGAGGATGAGCTCAATCATGGGGGGGCTCATGAAGTTGAGGCACTGGTCCAACCGGGTCTTATGTGCTGCTTAGAACAGACGGAGTTGAGGAAAGGCATTTCTGGGAAACGCTTTTCAGCAGACAGAGATTTATTGCTGTGTATGTGCCCTGGGAAGGTGATAACTGTGCTCAGTGCCTGGGTGTGATGTGACCGGCGCACACGGTGCATTCACGCAAACGATAGCTGGAGATGCAACAAAGTGAAGTGTTATAGACAGGTTGAGAAATGTTAGCTGGAGTGAACCTTTTTCCTCGTATTCCTGTGACACACCTCTTTGACATGAAATGATTCTGGTAATGGCTGGTAATGAGAAGGTACCGGCCTGTCTTAATTAAAAATTCTTAAAAAGAGTTTTGAATCTGCTTGGAAACAAATAAAGTCCCTTTTTTGCCTTGAATTTGCTTGGAAACAAATAAAGTCCCTCTTTTGCCATAACAAAGGGGTCTAATCACAGAATCACAAGTGATTGCATAGCTTGCCCGGAGAAATCTTTGCATCTTTGCTGGGGCAAAATGAACTGGTTCTGGGAGGATTCCTAGTCAATGCTATTGCAAGCTTGAAATACATTGTCTTGAATTAAAAATGATGCAAAGGAATCGGGATGATTTAGAATAGTTTTGGAGTCTCT
This sequence comes from Lathamus discolor, assembly GCF_037157495.1. Lineage (NCBI taxonomy): Eukaryota > Metazoa > Chordata > Aves > Psittaciformes > Psittacidae > Lathamus > Lathamus discolor. Next base: position 1,513,011 of record NC_088906.1, read on the forward strand.
CCAGGTGAAGATCTTCCTCATTTTTTTTCCTACAGGTCTCATAATAGGTTTAAATTAACTATAAAATACTTTCTGCCATTCTAATCATGCAGTAGTTCCGTTGTAGCTGCATTGGTGTGGGTATATTAGGATGCACGTCTTGCAATGAGATTTACTTTTGTTTGGGAGATTGAGACAGTGGAGAAAAGCAGACAAGCTTTTGGGCGCTGAGTCCTTCATGTTCTGTTCCAGGTAATCCAAGCAACAGGACCCCATGCTTGTAAGTGAAAGGGGGAAAACTTATGGAAATGTACTCTATTTTGTGCTGAAGTGTTGGTGCAAATGTGGAGGACAATTGGGTGTGTGCTCTGTAGACAGACCTGGAGCACTGCCTGGCAGTAGGGCTAAAGCATCACTTAGCCTTTAGGTAGGTCTGTACAACATGACGTCAATGAACTCTTTTAGGTGAGCGTAACCATGGGCATGCTGTAAAGCAGGGAGAGGCCAGGCTGTCCCATCACCAGCACAAGCGGCTGTGGTGCTGCATTCTGCTGGCTTGGTGCAGCTGTGGTGGGGCAGAGATGAGACATTGGTGGTGGTGACCAGGAGCAGCCGCTGCTCCGAGCTCTGGTATCCAGCAGGAGCACAGGGACAGCCTCAGCTCCTTTTCATGGCAAGGAAGACGCGGCCCTTCACCCCTGAGGGTGGTGACATGCTGGTTTTTCCAGCTGTGAGAATCTGGATCCGGTTTGGGTCAGGTCCCTCCTATCCTCCATAGGAGGAGGATGACCACCCACCATCGGCTGCCTTGAGCTGCATGGGTGACACACGTACCATTTGAGGGCTGTAGACCCTCTGAGCATCCCGTCTTGTTGGAAAGCAGGAAAAATGCCTCTTGTGGGACAGCTGTGCATGTTCCTCCGCCAGCTGGGAGCCCCGCGAGCCCTTCTTCTGGATGACATTCCATCAGGCTGCTTCCCTGAGGATTGAAAGCAGCAAACCTGCACTTCAACCTTTGGCTCCTCCTCGCAGCCCTAAGAAGTGGCTTCTCCCAGCCTTGCACATCAGAGGGAGACAGTTGAGGGCAGCGCTTGTGGTTTCCATCTGCTGAGCTTTCACAAAGCCGGTTCACAGTCACATGGTGGAAGCCCTGAGCACCGGTTACATCAGCTTCAAAGGAGGAAGCACTCTGATGTGATTTGGTCTTCTGAAGAGAAGGATTGCAATCGCTTTTATTTCATTGGCCACACACATGCACAGCACGCAAATGCCTCCTTTGCAGAGAACTTCATGTCTCCGTGCTTCGTCCTGCCTGATTGCAGGCCAGATAGCGTTTGAAGAGCCTAGAAAGGCTCTAACCTGCCTCTGTACAAGGAGGAGATGAAACCGCTGTGCTCAGGCTGACGGGAATCATTAAAGCTTTAAAGGAGCAGCTTAACGCAGATTTACTGGGGAAACCCCTGAGGTCCTTGGCCCTGAATACGCCTTGAACTGTGGTGGCTTCCATCAGACTCATGCCTTTGAGATTTACATGTACCCGGCTGCATTAGGCTAAATTAATTCCGCTTAAGCACCTCACCAAATTGGGACCTGTTAATCCATCCGTGCAGATAGGGAAAGCCCAGGGGGGGGTTTTCAACCTCCAGTTATGATTCCAGCCGTAACAACCCAGCCATCCCTGTCTGCTTCCTCCCAGTTGGAAAACCGCTGTTTAAGACCCTCTCCTGAGAACACGGGGTTGTGAGGGCTTGGCTGTGCTGGGCTCTCCCTCCTTCTCTCCCTGCAGGCTGGGCAGTTTCTGTGGCTCCTTGTGAAAGGGACCATGAAGTCACCATTGAAATGGCTAATGAGGCCCCTGGGACATCTCCCTCTGGTTTCTTGGGTCCACCCCTCCAAAGGTGGCTGCTCCCAGTCTCTTTAACTGCGGCTTGATTCTGCTCCCACATCAAAGCAGATGGATTTGTGGGGATCAGGGTGATGGTCTGGGCATTTTCCATCACCACTGGGCACACTGATTTCTTCCCAGTGACCTTGCTCCACAGTAGCTGCTCACCCTCAGTCTGACTTGTCCCTGGCCAGTTATGCTGCTTTGGGGCAAGAAGATGGACAAGATAATTGCTGAGGTTCCTTCCAGGCTGTTCCTACAGCATCAGTGGTCACTGCCCATATATATCATTTGCATTTGCAATACTGCCAGATTAAGACCTTGCCAAAGCCTTTACCCTCCTGCTGCAGGCTTTCTGTTGGGTCATAACAAGCTGTGGGTGACCAGTGTCAGTCAGGTCAGCAGCGTTGATGGGAAGATGCTGGAGTATCATGGCAGGAAGCTAAGGAGAAGAGATTATCACTCCAAAGGCGATGTCTCATGCAAGGAACACGGAGAGCTGCCTGCTGACCAGAGCTGGGTGTCTGCCCTGCCCTGTGGTGCCTGCTCCACGCTTGGAGCCCTGACAGCAAATCCAGGTGCTGCATTCAGGGCAACTTCGTCATATTCTGGTGTATTCATAGTTCTGATTTACCCTCTTACTCTGCAAGAGACAAATAGGTTTGGCACCAAACACCTCCAGTGTCCACCCCCTCCCTTTGTAAAGTTCCTCGTTTGCATAGGAATTTGTAAAGCACTTTTGCATCATCTGATCAGCTTTGTGCTAATACTCGGGGCCTGATGGACTATTAGGGTTCTGAGTAATGGGGTGGAATCGGTATGACAGTGCCACGATGAAAGCATAACAGCCAGGACTAAGCACTGGGAATTGCCACCCAGGGCATGAGGTTTGCACTGGAAGGGTTTTTCTAGGGAAAGGGGAGCAACCCTTGTATAAAGCAGCCATGAGAACAACACTGGATCTCGAGGCTGAAAGCTCTGCCGTCCTGTTTCACGGGACAGTTGTCTCTTCTATCCTATGGTACGGATGTTTTTAACCAGCGAGCATGTTCCTTCATGCACTAAGCCAGCCAGGGGCTGCAGAGATACCCTCCAGCAGCAGAGTGAGCAGGGAGAGTGTGGGAGGAGGGAAATTCAGCCACTGAATTTCAACTAGTTCCCATCGATAGGTTTGTAAATCTCTGTCTGTGTGTGCGTATGACTGTATATAATAATGACCATAGAAAGTAGCTGTTCGGTGTCTGTGGTTAACGTAATGGAGTTAATTTTGACAACCTGCAAACAGGTTTCTTAAAAACTAAAAGAGGGTGAAGTGGAGGCAATGCACAAATGTCGTGTGCAGTTTATTGGCGGCAGAGCAGTGAACACAGAGCTTTTATCAGCAGCACAATCTCTGGGTGCCGTGTTGAATTAAAAAGCATTGCTCCGCAGAGGAACAAGGAGAAATGTTCAGTAGAGAGCAAACCCCATCACTGGCCTTGTAAAAATGACCTGGCAGCTGAGATAACATAAAAGAGTAAGAACACTTCCAGTGTGGGAGTCCTTTTACCTGGATTCAGTTACCCCAAAACTAGTCACCAAGTTGAAGCGAGGGGCATGGGCTGGATGAATAGTCAACGAGAGGTTGGTGTCATCAAGCAAAAGCTTGTTTTCTACAGCCATCAGTGCAGGAGAACCCAAAGATGAGCTTTGCAGGGCTATGGGGGCATGATCCAAGAGCTGAGGTGGTATTTGTGCACAGTTACCAGCCTCAGCAAAATAGAAGGACAAATGCAACCAGGAGAGGTAACGATGCTGTGTTTCTGAGCGCCTATTCATTAAGCTTTCTAAATGGACACTCAGATTAAGGAGATTACAGAAGGTACAGCTTCTAGAGGACGTACATATTATCCTAATGAATGGTTGGAGTCGATGTTGTGATTCATTTTACCACGAGCACACGAAAGACTTGCCATGTCTCACCCCAGAGGTGGCAGCTTGGTGCATAAGCTCTGCATTATGGTTGTCTCTACTGGATTAACTGGAGATAGAGAGCAGTATTTGTCCTAGAGGAATTTATAACCAACTTCTATTCATCACAGCCCTAATCCTCAGAAACACCTGCCCCAAAGTTACCTAAAGCCCCAGTGCTATCTGCTCTGGAGGGCAGCCAGATGAACATGGGGCACCCCAGCCTTTGTTTCCCCAACCCAGCAAGCCCACAGGGTTGTAACTTCCATTTCCAGACATTAACTCTGCACTGCTACCAAACCACACGTTCAGGGAGATAAAGTGAAGCAACGGTAATGGTGTCTCTGGACAGGTAATCCCTTGTCCAACGTTAAGTGCCTTTGTGCCGCAGCCACGTCCTCCAGCGTGCAAGATCAATATGCCTTCAGAGATGCAAAGTCTCACTTGTCTTTTATTGTGTGTCTGAGGTGGATTCCTTCACTTCTTGACCTAAATCTCCTGGTTTAGGAAACTCTTTCTCCCCTAACCACAGATGTGGCCACATGGAGTTTGAAATCCAGCTGAACCACTATCACCGTCCATCGCACTGGTCTTGGGAACCTGGGCTACAAGAAAGCCCAGCACTGAGTAAGTGGGAAAGAAATCCAGGATCAACACGGAGAAATGGAAAAGAGAAAACCTTCCAGTGAATCAGACACTCCTCATAGCTGTCCAACAGGACTCTCTGGCCATGCTCCATTGGAGGATAAAAGGAAGTATGTTATTAGGGAAATCTGCGTCTTTCAAAAGAAAATGGCATCTTCGACACTCACAACTTCATTTAACAGCCACTCTCAACTCCACACCCCGGTGATCCCGAGTGAATCAGGCACCCATCTTCCTCCTGTGCTCAGTGGGGATGCACACGCTGAGGAGATTCACCTGGGGAACTCCAATGTAATTTCTTGAAGCAACATCCAAGCATCAGTGTTTTGCCTTGTTATTCTCTTTGTTCTTGTCATTATGTGGTGCTTTTTCTCCTTCAATATCCTATGGGGTAATTCACCTGCTGGGCGCTGCGTGTGATACCAGGGAGTGTTAAGCACCTGCCTCTCCTGTTCTCCATCCGCAAATGGCTTGCATGTGGAAATCTCAGTGACCAAAAGCCAGCTTGGTGTTCAAGACATCCCAATAATTGCACGCTCGGCCTTCCAGCTCCTCCTTGGCTTCTCATGGGGAGCATTTCGTGGTTTTCCTCCCAGGCGTTTTTGCAAACACCATCACCACGCTGCTCAGCATCACAAATACCTGTCTGCAGACAGCCTACCTGTCAAAGGTGGCTTTACTTTCCCTTTAATTACTGAGCATGACAACTGTGGCTTCATTGTCCTCATTTCAATCAAGGGCTGACAAACACCCAAGGCGCGCTGTCCCCAAAACGTCATCCCCCTTTGAGTGACTTCTTTCAAGTTACTCCAAGAGGAGATGATAAAGAGAATCTCTTGCTTGTGAGATTGCTACTGGGTTTGGCATAATTGCCTGTTGCTCTGCAGAGCTTTAGCACCTGCTTCCCAACCAAGCCCTTCATCACTGTCACAAGCAGAGCACTGTGGGGCAAGCTCGTGGTCTCACCTGCAAAGGCGGAGGTCTCAGATGCTGAGTGTTCAGACCCTGTTTCTCAGTTACACTGAATCCTCTTTCCTTGACCCCAGAACTGAAGGAGCACCTTAAAGGTTAAAGGTTTTTATGCTTTACCCTTCCACCTTCCTGCTTCCATCACATAACAATACATGTTGTTCAAAATAGCCCATTTTTAGACAGCTGATAGAGGTCCTGTTTAATACACTGCCCTAGATAAGCATCTGTGCTCCTGCAGAGCTGGCACTTGCTCTTGTGCAATGGAATTCAGTAGACGAGGGTCCTTCATTTGTGGCACAAAGCCTTGATGTCTGCTCCACCCTGAGCTCTGCTCAGTGCCAGGGTTTCTGGTGATGCTCCATGTCCCACCAGTTGCCCACGTTCACCGTGATGGAGGTGTTGCAGGGCTTGTCCTAAAGGTTGCAAAAAGCTGTGGTTTGGAGCGATTCCCCCTCATTTGCATCACTTCTGGGGAAATGCAGAACTAATTGTATAATGTGAGTCTTCGTCCTGCAGCTACAACCTGACCTGGAGTGATTCATCCCTGAGGAATACACCCAGCCTCTTTTAATCCTGAAAAAGGATAAATCCACCTACTGAGCTGGACTGTGCCTATAGAGAGAGGATTCCCTATGTAGGCAGCACCTGAACCATGAAGAATACTAGTGGGGTTTTTGTTCCAGTATGCCACTTAGCAAAGAAGAACTATCAGTCAATACGCTGGATAAGCAGCTCCAAAATCCAGCTCTCTACACTAAACTGGGCTGTGCTAATGACGAGCTAAAGATGCTAAAGATGAGGGTGTTTCCAGGAAAAAACCCATAACCTGCATTTCCCTATGGACAGAAAGGGAGGAATTGCTACCTCTTCAAACGCACAGCTCAGCAATTCCAGCTCCTGCCTCAACAAATCCACCCTGCCCCATGGCTCTGTCGTGGCACCGTCCAGCTCCTCGGGACAGGACCAGCCTCACGCAGACACGGAGCAGTTCACACTCAACTAGCCAGTTGGTTTGCATGGCTGGTGTAGGGCTGGGTTCCCTTCGTTTCTGCTTAGCAGACGCACAGGTCCTGTTGTCTCTGGTTAGGAGTTTCCTTGAGCCACTTCAATGGCACAAGCCTAGAAAAAGCGGAGAAAGAGAGTTCAATGTGCTGGCCTGTGCTCTGGGGAGAGCAGGCCTCCTGAAAAGGTTTAATTGGTTTGGAAGAGAAACCTTGAACCCCCAGGAATGCTTAGGAAAAACCAGGTCAGAATCTACCCAGGTGTTTGGTTTGGCCACCAGACAGAAAGATCCAACATTCACTTTGTTCTAGTGGTCCTGAATTGAAGCATCCAAAGAAAACTGGGGTTTCCATTAAAATCACCTTAGAAGGAAAGAAGTTGTATTAAGCAGAGGTGAGAAAAGTCCATCATGATATTGCTTGTACCCAAGGAGGTAAGGATTCCTCCATCCACACACTGAGCCTGGACCACAAGCCCAGAGTATCTTGCTCCTACCCTGATCCATCCTTTTTCAGGTGAGATCCCTGACTAAAACCTTCCCCCTCCCTCCCGTTAGTAATATTGACCACATCATAGGAAACAACTTGCTTTTGAATATGATGTGGATTGTGGAGCTCTCTGGCTGCAAGGAATGAGCGTCCACAGGAGGAGCTAATTACTGGCTAATTTCTTAGCTGTATTTATCCACAATCTGCTTTGTGGCAGCTCTTTGGGTATCACTTCTTCCCACCTGCCCTGCAAAGCGTCTGCCTGCTTCCTCAGGCTGCAGATGCAGGGCTGAATATACAGCATCACATGAAAATACATCATTTCCCACCCGTGTAGCTATGAAACACCCCATTTGGTGGCCTCCTCTGTGTGATAGAAGTAGTAATAATTAGTGACAAATCTAGTAAATGGGGTGTTCATTAAAGAGCAGAAAGCAAAGTAGCAGGAGGAGAGCAAGACCATCTCATTTGGTCCAGGGTGAAAGGGGAAATAAACCCACTGTGCTTTCAGGGATGCGTAGCTTGAAAATTGCATAGCTGAAGGAAAAGGTGGTGAGGGGAAGGGCAAATGATCCCTGGTAATGATTCCCTGAGTGATGATTCCACTTCATAAGGCCACAAAAATGCAACTGTCGTCCTCCAGGGAATTCTGAGCTATTGAAACTTTCTTGTGAGCACCTAGGATTAAAAGATGAAATGACACAAGTTGGTATTCCCAGCCACCGCTTCCTGATGTGGCTGGGGACTTCCCAGTTTGGCTCTGGAAGGAATTCACCTCAGAACAAGGCAAAATTCCCGCTCCTACCTTATCAGCAAAGCAGGCAGATTTCCTCCTGCGATTTCCTTATCTGCATATTTCATAGTCCCAGATGATTCAGCCCCAGAACTGAACCATTGCTGGGAGCGTTCATCTCTGTTGACGCTTTGGCTCTTTTCATCTTGCAGGATGAGTGGGACCAGGATCACCATCACTGTGATCCACCCCTCTGCTGCTGTAAACTCCAAACCTGCACTCACCCAGGTCCCTGCAGTCTCCAAGGTCTTTAAAGCCAAAACTATGGCGTGTACTTCCACATCTTGTCCTGTGCGTGGTCCACCACCAAGGTCTCCGTAGTCCTGCACAGAGACCAAAGAGGGCTCTTGTTCCAGCAAAGCTGTTCAGACTTCTTGTTGCTACGGATTCAAAGGCTGATGAGTTTGCTTTTGACTTTCCTGCTGCTTCTGAGCTGAAAAGGCTTCAGAGACCCATCGTCCAATGCTAGAACGCAGAGGTCCAGCATCTTTTGCTCATTCCAGGTAGAACCATAGAATAGTTTGCTTTGAAAAGGACCTTAAGATCATTTAATTCCAACCCCCTACATGGGCAGGGATGCCTCAAACTAAAAAGGGGCAGAGCAAGAAGGCAAAGAGCCTGTGTAATGGCAGACTTTGAAAATACCCCTTATATTGGGCATGGTGGATGAGCTAAGTATCTTTTGAGCCTGCATAGTTTTGTTTGACTGGTAGTAAATGGCATCTGCTTTTGACATGAATAAACATTACAGTAACTATCACACACACACAGGGAATAATGAGCAAGTGAAAAAGCCTAAATGACAATCTTGGCTCAGAGAACATTCCCTTGTTTAATGTGTTCCACTTGGGGTAATTACCAGCTCAGATACTCACTGTGAAGTGTGTTCTTTCTGATTGCCACAGTTGTGCTAATTCTTCTGCCTTGTACTGCAGGGACACGCTGTGGAGATGACTGACTTGGTGGTTATTTTCTCTTCCTGTAAGAATCCCACCTCTTCCTCCTCTTCCCACTTGCTTGTCCTGGTGTATTTAGTGCAGAGAGACCGTTTAGGAGAAGGTGAGTCACCCTTTCTACTCTATCAATTAAGCTCAGGGTGAGTGGGTCAGTGGGATAAGGCTTTTGGGTCTCGAAGGTGGTGGATAAAGAACTGGCTGGATGGCAGCACGCAAAGAGTTGTGGTCAATGGCTCGATGTCCAGCTGGAGACCAAGTAACGAGTGGTGTCCCTCAGGAATTGGTGTTGGGACCGGTCTTGTTAACATCTTCATCACTGACATGGACAGTGGGATTGAGTGTGCCCTCAGCAAGTTTGCCGATGACACCAAGCTGTGTGGTCCGGTTGATGCGCTGGAGGGAAGGGATGCCATCCAGAGGGACCTTGACATGCTTGTAAGGTGGGCTGATGCCAACCTCATGAAGTTCAATCATGACAAGTGCAAGGTCCTACACCTGGGTTGGAGCAATCCCAGGCACGGCTACAGACTGGGCAAAGAAGAGATTCAGAGCGGCCCAAGGAGAAGGACTTGGGGGTGCTGGTCGATGAGAAAATGAACATGAGCCGGCTGCAGTGTGCGCTCGCAGCCCAGAAACCAACCGGATCCTGGGCTGCATCCAAAGGAGCGTGACCAGCAGGGTGAAGGAGCTGATCCTGCCCCTCTGCTCTGCTCTTGTGAGACCTCACCTGGAGCATTGTGTGCAGTTCTGGTGTCCTCAACATAAAAAGGACATGGAACTGTTGGAACAAGTCCAGAGGAGGCCACGAGGATGATCAGGGGACTGGAGCACCTCCTATATGAAGACAGGCTGAGGAAGTTGGGGCTGCTCAGCCTGGAGAAGAGAAGGCTGCGTGGGGACCTCAGAGCAGCTTCCAGTGTCTGAAGGGGGCCTATAGGGATGCTGGGGAGGGACTCTTCATCAGGGACTGTAGTGACAGGACAAGGGGTAATGGGTTCAAACTTAAACAGGGGAAGTTCAGATTGGATCTAAGGAGGAAATTCTTTCCTGTTAGGGTGGTGAGGCACTGGAATGGGTTGCCCAGGGAGGTTGTGAGTGCTCCATCCCTGGCAGTATTCAAGACCAGGTTGGATGAAGCCTTGTGTGGGATGGTTCAGTGTGAGGTGTCCCTGCCCATGGCAGGGGGTTGGAACTGGATGATCTTGAGGTCCTTTCCAACCTGAACTATTCTATGATTCTATGATTCTAAGGTGAATTTATGGCAGCAGCATTCCATGCTGGACAGGATGCTTGAAATGGAAAGTGCTGGTTATAAGGGGTGGTGATGTATTCGCAGGAGGTTGTAGAGCCACCCTGTCTTCACACTGCTCTTTTAGCAACACACCCAACGCATGCTTGGTTTTTGGAGGGGGCACCCTCTGAGTTGCCCATCTGTCCCCATGGATGATGGAAGTGGCCTAGACCACGCACTTAGTCTAGATGGTTTTGCTTCTTCCCACTTCCATCTTTATCTCCTTGACCACGGCAGGCTTTGGCTTGGAATGTTGTATTCGAATTATAGAATCAACTAGGTTGGAAAAGACTTTTAAGATCATCAAGTCCGACTGCTGCCCCGGTATTGGTCAGCCAAAACATCAAAACAAAATCATTTCATAGGATAAATCTTCAAGATTTATTAAAAGGAAAGGAGGAAAAGGAAGGAAAGATAGTGATCACACACAAGGAAATGTTCCTGAGCTTGTGGCACAAGTTTAAAAACTCTTTGGGATGAACCTTTTCCATTTGGGACAAGAATCCTGTGCTAAAAGCAATTGCCATAGAGAAAAAATAAATGCAGCCTTCATTTTGCTCTTTGGTTTGCTACCATCGTAGCTAAGAACATCCAGGTGTTGACTCAAAATGAGGAGGCAAGGAGTTGCCCTTGGTTTGGAAGAGGTAATATCATCTTCCTTTCTTCCCTCTATTATTCAGTCCAGTAAAAGGTGATCATTCTCCCACTGAAATTAGGCAGCCACCTCCTGCTTCCTTGACTGGGATGGGAGAAGTCACCCATACTAATGCTAGGAAGCTATTTTAGCCTCCAGCCTGCAGTTCACCCCTGGAGCAAGAGAATGAGGCACTGCAACTGACAGCCCAAGCTTGTGTCTTCTATGTGGGGACAGCAGGGTGTTCCCACTTTAATGGTCAGGAGGGGAAAAGCTCTGGAGAACCTGGGGCTTTCTGGACTGTCACCCCCAGAGGCTCGGAATGCCATGCAAAGCCAGGTCCTGTTTCACCAGGCCATGGAGGGAAAGCAAGCAAGGGCAAGACCAACTGGTTGAGTCAACCAGCAGTGGCTGGTGAGGACTAACCCCAGGTCCCAAAGCTGTGGCTTTCTTCACCTCCCGTCTTTTTTAGCAACAGCAAAACCCAATGAAAAATGGCCTCTGAAACAAAGCCAAGCCGGGTTCTGGTTATGGATTACGAAGGCACTGCCATGCCTCCTCCTAGCCACAAGGAAGACCCAAACTTCAATCCACAGTGGTTCCTGTGCTCACTGCCTGGCTGTGGCCAAGAGTGACATCCTGAAACCACACAGGGAACTGGTGACATTGAGGAAATCCACTGGAGCTGCCAAATGTCTCAGCAGGGCCTCCCTTCTTTCCAAATTACGTTTGCAAGTGGTGAATGCATTAAGCTCAGGTGCAAAGTTACCTGCTGAGGTGGGCTCCATCTCATCTAATTGCAGCCATTTGGAAGTTGCCTAAACTGCAGAACTGGGTTTCCTCATTTGAGAGAGGGGCTCATGTGGACCACTACCCACCTCCCTTAACCAGAGCGTGACATGCAGATGATCAAAGTTAGACGAAACAGCTCCTACTCCTAGCACAGGAGTGGCATCTCATGCCCTTCTCCAAAGGTGCTTATCTTCTTCCCTGCCTCAGTCTTTAATATTCACCTTTTTTAGGTTGCAATTAGACTTTTGCCCTGTGAGAGCAGGCAGATTAGTAGTGCCATGTGGCCTGTAATTCTTCATGTGCTGGAGACAGGAGGAAATTCACTGTGATAATAGTGTCTGTGAATCCAGTGGATGACGGGCAGGGTGTATTTGTCTGAGTACATGCAGGCGTCTTGCATGGTGATGTCTCCATTTGCACTAATGCCCCTGCCCCAGGCTGCCTGCAGAGCCAGGAGAGACCTAATTGATGCCGTCAGTGGAGTCTAAGAACTTGATGTGTTTCATGCTAAATTAGGCACCTGCATTTGGTCAGATGAATCAGCCCATGGAAATGTTGGTTTCTTTCCATGAAATGAGCCCCAAGCCAGCAGTTCACATGTGGAGCACTACATGGGAGACTTCAAAACTGAGACAAAGTCAATGCCACCCCGGTATGGCCTATAGGTCTTATAACTTATCCCTTTGCCTTTTAAGTCATACAGGGCAAACGTCACACTTCGTCAGCCTTAATGCCACTGAAGCAAAGGGTTTATGTCTGAAGTACATATGTCTCTTGCAGAGTACAGCACTGTTGAGCCCAGAAGATCACCATTGGCATGTTATATATATATATAAGGCATCTGTGTGTATATATATATATACATGGCATATATATATATATATATATATATATATATACACCATTGCTGTGACATGGAAGGATCAGCGGTGAATGGAGCTACAGGCTGGTAAACCTGTGGTAGAGGACCTCTTACAGTGCTCAGAATGATTTTGGAGGTTTCTGTCACTCTTTGGCATCAGTTGTTCCTTGGGCTATAAAATAGCTCATAGGTGATGTGACCAAAGAAGGTAACTAAAACAAAATAACATCACAGGGCATTCCTGAGTCCCACCATGCTCCAAACTGGCTAAAGGAATTGAAGATCTGCTTGGTTCTTTCTTCCCCCCATTCTTCCTCACCTGTTTTGTGATTCCTTTAAATTACATCTAGGGAAAAATTCCAAGACAAAACATACTTTCAATGCAGTTTATTGAAGGCGCAATGAAAAGCTGGGAAGTCTGAGCAGTCAGTGAAAGAAACCCTGTTGGCGTGAGTACCAGATGTCAGCTCGGAAGATGTATGCACCAATAACTTCCCTTGGAATTCTGGGGATAGGGATGGGGGGTGAGCTCTTCTAAACAGCACACTTTGAACTAGCCACCCCGAGCATGCAGAAGCGCATGAAGGTACTACGGATTCATCTGTAAGCAGATTCCAGACAAAGCCTATGGCTGCAGCGTAACGAGCGGGTGCTTTGAAAGCTGAAATTACTTTGATTAAAATTTAAACTCAGATTTGCAGCTCAGGGTTTTCTTCTTTGACAGAAATCAAAAGGGGAGCGTGCTCTTTGCTGGTAAAGCTAAATCATCACTCTCTTCTCTGAAATGCTTTGGCAGGAGCTCGAAGGAAAAGAGGTGTCTTGGGAGGAAGAAAATCGTTAGTGAATCTGCTCATTATGGGGAAAGCCAGAGAGAGAAGGCAGCGCAAGAAGCAAGCCCTTAAAGCTGTGATCCTCTAGACAGTATAAACTCAGAGCAATAATACTGTGTTGAGCACCTGCTGGAGAAGCTTTCTAGATGTGTCTTTAGGGCTGGGGACTCTGAATACATCACTCGGTGGGGTATATCTATAATACTAATACATGTGGGAACGGACTGGGTGACAAACGTTGCTGCTATGGGGCAGAGGAACTGCCCTGCATCATCTCAGCACCTCTGAGTGCTGCTCTCCACCGTGGCTCTGCCACCTCCCAGCCGATGGCCCTATGGCACAACACAGGGGTCTCTGACAACCGCGTAGTTCCCCACCACGCCGTTGTTGCACCCCACAACCTCGGGGCTGTTTGCAACGACGACGGGAGAGCCCCCCAGCTGCCTGACAACGCAGCCCTGGTTTCCAAAGCTGACCACCCCACCAGCTTGGCACGGCCCCATGCGAGCATTCAAGCCCCCGTTTCCCGTGTTGATGACGGTGCGGGCTGGGTAACCCCCGCTCCGGGAGCTGAATCCCCCATTCTTGCAGTTGACAGCTCCGGCTTGGCAATACACCTCTGGGACACACTGCTTGGCCACCGAGCTAATGACTCTCTTGGGGTGGATCCCAGCGCTCCGGGAGCTGAATCCTCCGTTCTGGGAGCTGTGCCGTCCGGATCGTCTTCCCAAGGAGCCGTAGCCGCACGCAGCCGCGTTTGCAGCCAGCATCCCACAGTCGTCAGGGATGTTGTAGCCGCTGCTGACCACAGCTGCAAGACAACCCATGGGAGGGGTTATATAGGGAGGAAAACTGGAAGCCTCTCACAAGGCATGCTGCTTCATGAGTGACAGAACCAACCAAACCTGATCTCCTCTAGATTTGTCCAACATACCGGAGCCCCTGCTCCTTCCAGCTCCTTCCCCGTGTCCCAACACATCCCCTCACACATCCTCCCCGTTCCCACGTTGCTCGTCTGGCTGGTGCCATGCTCTTTCCCAGGTTCAATGCACATCAGTGCCTGGTGAATTCACCAGGACACAGGCTTGCTGTTGCCTCCAAGAATAGAAAAAGGGTCCTGGATTCCACCTCCCCCCCTCCTTCCAAAAGCTGATTTTTCATAAATCCAGAGGTATTTGAGATTGCTGCAACTAAACTTTCAACATCAGCCTGGGCCGAAATGGAAAAGGGAGGCGGAGGGATCTGGGGTAGATGGGTACTGCTACTCCATAACTAACATGAGAAACCCTCATGGCTGAAAATGTCCAGGTTACTTACACACGCTCACCGGGTTCCCCACACATATCCTGTTAGGGGAGAGAAGAGAAATACACGTTATCCTATTAACCACTTGCATGCACATCTGGAAACCTTACGTTACTCATAACTTCCAGCCATAGACCCAGCCCACTGCATCCCGTGTTGTAACACGTTTAACTATCCTTAGGACAGGCACTGTTTTTCCTGGCACAAAGGTGGCCTGTATGGCCTCCAGCCATTTCTCCAGCCCCTTCTTCTGTGAGCCTGGGAGGATCCTGGAGCTGCAAAACTCACTTGGGAGCTGGAATTGTTCTGGCCTCTGGAATACAGGAGGAAAGGGACAAGGTCTCTGTCACTCACCTGCTCTCTTCACCCTCCAGTAGAGTCTTATACGTTGCAATCTCAATATCCAAGGCCAGCTTGACATTCAGCAGCTCCTGGTAATCCCGCAGCATGCAAGCCAGCTCATCCTTGGCCTTCTGGAGGGCATTCTGCAGCTCAACGTGCTTCTCCCGGGCATCTTTGAGGGCACAATCCCCACGCTGCTCAACATCACAAATGGAGGTTTGCAGGCAGGAGACCTGTCAGAGGGGAAGGTAACAGTCTTCAAGGCTTTGTTTCCCAATTCTTGGACATTCTAGTTTTCAATCCACTTTTCCGACTGCAAACAGAAGGAAAACCCACCAGTGTCCCTTCTCACTATGCACTTTTCAACTATACACTTTCCAACTACAGCCTAGAGCAGGTCTTGTCTACTAAAGGCCAATCTTCCCCCATAACTTAATTGTCCTCCAAGACATTTCCCTTTCTGCAGTCATCATTCTGGACCTCTCCTACCTGCTTCTTCACGTTCTCCAGTTCACACTGCAGCTTCTGTATCATACGGGTTAGCTCTGAAATCTCACACTTATTGCTCTGCAGGTCGTCGCAATACTTGCCTCTCTTATCCTGAAGCTCCTGAAACTGGAACCAAGAAACAAGACAATCACCAGTTCTGACCTCTTAAGTTGCCAGGGAGACCCCAGGTTACTTCTTACTCACCCTGGTTTGGTAGAAAGCATCAACTTCTTCTTTGCTCTTCTGAGCTATTTCTTGGTACCAGCATTCAACGTTCTTGATGATGCTTTCCATGTCCAGGTCTCGGTTGTTGTCCATTTTCACGATGACCGAAGTGTCGCATAGCTGCCGATCTACCTGAGCTCGTTCCTACAGGTTGGGGAATGGCTTAGTCAGGTGTCAGCAATGCTCAGACTTTGTAGTGAAGGAAGGGCTGGGAGAAAGAGCCACACTGATGGACGGAACAAGTCAAGAAATGGCCCTCAGGTTGTCTCAGCAGAAAATCCTCCCTGCTGGATGGGTTGACACATGTCAACTGCTGCCCTGCACGCTGACCTGCAGCAATTCTGTCCACATAAAGGGCAAGGAATGTGAGTGACTTAACCCTTGGTGTCCTGTCATCTTCAGCTTCTTTACTGATGTTAATGACAGGATTAAGCCGGGAGTTTCTTTAGCTCTAATCAGACAACTGCAATCCGGAGTAACTAGACAGACTCATCTCTGCTCTCGAGGGCAGAGTTAGGACAGGGACAATTCATACCCAGAGAAAGGGGGAACCACCCTATTTCCAGCATCATAATGTTAATGTTATATCAACCTTGTACTTCCTTGCTTTCAAGTATTCAGGGTTTGGGATGAGACATGTCCAGGAAGGGTTTCAAGCCGTGCAAATTTGGAGTACCTGGAGCATGAGACAGCACCACCAAACTTGTGGGGCGGACCAGAGAAAACTCACCTCCTCAAACACGCATTTCAACAACTCCAGCTGCCTTCTTAACAGATCCACCTTCACCTCCAACTCTTCCTTGTTCAGAAAGATACAGTCTGCATCCTGAAAGAGAGGAGACACGGTCCAGCCCTATCTCGCTGCAAACGGTGGAGACACACACAGAAAACAGAGACAGCACCAATAAAACAGAAACATGTTTCAACAAGGTTTCAAGAGCAGAAAGGTGTGAGAGGGTGAGTCAGGATGCTCTGGTGTCTCCTCAAGGAAAACAAACCCATTCCAACATGACTTACAGGGATTTGTTTATTTATTAGTGTGGACGTGGCTACAAGCTCAGAATTGACTAATGAGAGTTTAAACATAATTTCTTCATATTGCCCAAATGATTTCTGCTTTTCTGATGGCCAAGTATAAAGGAAATTAAGAGACAGAAAATAGCCAGCGTCTTAGACACCGGGTATTCCAGTGTGACCTCTTCCACAAATGCGCCTTCCCATTGTGCTTGGGAGAACAAAACTATTGCTGCAGTGTTGATGAAGTAAGCTTTGAGGGTACAGTGTTTTTGCTTTCTAGTTGCATTTGCCTCTCTCTTTGACCCTGTGCCTCTTTACAGGCCTCTTCCTTCTGCTCATTATAACACTTTTGCCAGGCATTTGCTAATAATGCATCATTTTGGCCAAGATTTACACCAAATAAACTGATTTCAGATACGATGATTCATGCATTTTGAGTTTCTCACCTTTTTGAGTGCCACAAACTCATTCTCCACAGTCGTGCGCCTGTTGATTTCCTCTTCATATCTGTTGAAAAAGGAGAAGAAAGGGGCTGAGGCAAACAGTATTATCAGACACACTGACATTAACCATCAGGTATCAATAACGACCTCCACTTGCTCAGAGGCTGCTATCAAGCAGTATAAGATCAGTGTCTGGAGACCAAACATTAGACCGTTCCAAGATCAGAAGCTCCTTCATGAACAACCACATTAACAATGCAAAGAGTTTGCAAGAGACAGAAGAATGTGACATCCCCAAAGGGGATGTGCCACATGTCTGGGAGACGTTGCCTGAGATGAACCAGAGGAGAAGTGAACGCCAACAGCTAGAGGAGACCTGAAGGTCCTTACTTGCACTTGAACTCCTCCACCAGCTGGCTCGTGGCACATTCTTCGCTGCCCAGTTTTTGCTTCTCACAGAGCAAGCAGTCCAGGCGCTTCCTTAGGTCGCAGATGTAATTCTCAAAGTAGAGCTCCAGGTTTTTCCCTTTCTTTGGCAGGACGTATTGCTGCAGGAGGCCCCACTTTGTCTCCAGCACTTTGTTCTGCTGCTCCAGGAATCGGACCTGCAGGCCAAAACCCAGCAATTCTTCAAATCAAAAGATTAATGCAGCAACTCGGCACCTACAGCTCAACTGTCTGCTCTCACTTGGGGTATAAGAATAGGATTTTGGGAAAGTGAGAGGTGAGATGCCAAGACAATGATTCAATTATCTGCCTTTATTTAGAAATCTAACAATTCCATGTCTACGTTATCTAGGAATCTAAAAGCCGTATGTCTAAATCTGCCTTTCTCACTAATGAATAGACATAAAGCTCCTCTAAGTGGTGCCTCTTGTATTTTAGGATGAAATTGAGTCCCCAGCGGGTGGGACCTGGTTGTTTTTTTCTACAAAGGGACCCTAAGGTGACAGCTCAGGCTTAGATATCTAAGGTTTAGGTGCCTGAAACAAGATTAACCTCCTTTGCCTTCAGGAATGTTTTGGGAACAGTCACTGTGTTTAAAGACAAAGGGAGGAAAGGGGATGATCCAGGGCAGAAAGATGAGCCCATCAGGGCTGTAACTCTTCAATGAGCTGGAACAAGCCCGCAATAGGGAAATCCAGCCTTGAACTGGGGTGTCCAGATAGGAGACACCTGCAAGGAAGTTCAGTGCTCCCGTGGCCACAATACAAACACCATCAAACACTAGGATGGTGTGTGGCTGAAATGAGCCCTTCCCCAGTACTGAGGATCTCAGTCTGAACCAACACGACTACGGGAATCTGGACCCTTGCACGGACCCGGCTCAGTGGTACACGGCACAAGCAGGTTTGCACTCACCTTGTCGATGAAGCAGGCAAATTGAGTGTTGAGGGTCTTGATCTGTTCCTTCTCCTGGCAGCGTATTTCATGTTCCAGTGGGTCAACACCAACGCAGAGGGGCTTCAGAAGCCGCTCATCGATGCAGATACCTTGGATACCCTCAGCCTTGCGATCGGGGTACCCTCTCACAATGCTATATCCCCTGGGGCCACAAAGACCAACCCTTCCTCCAACACTACCGTAGCCTACACCTCCGAAGCCGAACTCCCCAAAACATCCATTTCCGCAGCCCCCATTCACGTAGGAAATTCTCCTGTTTCCACCAAGGTTGCAGACGCTCCTGCTGCTGTAGGCACCAGCTCCGCAGCGCACAGGCTGGCAGGCAGAGGCAGCGTAGCTGCGACCACAGATCTCCGAAGCCGAACTAAAGCCTCTTCGTCCCAGGACGGATCTCACTGTAGGCGCCTGTCTGCTCATCGTGGCTTACTTGGAGGTGGAATATGGAAGTTTAGGGCAAGCTCTTCTGCAGGAGAGGAACAGAGATCCCGCTGGAGTGACACAGTGATGCTAACCCCTTATATATATTTGGGAAGCTGGCCTTGATAGGATCAGGACGTTAATTTAAAGCGCTTAAGGGTTTGGTTTGCCTGGCAGCAATAAATGCTCCTCAGAATGCAAAACAGCCCAGCAAATACTAACTACTGAGGAAATAAAAAGGAATCTGAAAGTGCTCTGTTTGCAAGTTGGCTTAGAATATATTATGGTTTGAAGTGTTCCCCTAACTTACTCTAATTATAGTTTAGGAGACATTTTTGAAGAAACTCTTTGTGATTTGTTTGCAGTGTGTCGTTTGGGGTTTTGTGTCTCATGGGGTTCTCTGTGTGATGGCAGGTTTTGCAGACTTGCACTTTGTGGGGGTGATTTTACAATCTTTGGGTGCGGAAGAATAACCACAGACAAAAAAGTCAAGCATGGAAAAAACACGGTGGAAGTTGTGTTGTGATGGATGGATTGCTTCTGTACCCGGAACACCCGCACATTCACTGAGTTATGGGTCTAGATAGGACTCAAAATGCCCCCCAAACAACATTTCCCATGTAGCATTTCACACTGACCTAACCACCATGAAACACCTCCAAAACAGAGCAGGAGCTGTGGCATATTTCGGTTTGCTTGCCAGATCTATGCTCTGTTCTGTCAGCCACATTTTCACTTGAGCAATGCTGCAGATTCTTAACCTGAAGTCCTGTTGACACAGTTAAATCTTTGGCCCTCGCTATACTGGAGCTTCTACCAAGCTGGATGTTAAAGACCTTTTTGATCCATCTTCTGGTAGTGAACTACCAGGGAACTAAAAAGGAGCAGTAGCACGTTCCAGCCTGGTGAGATGTTCCTCGTTCAAGAAGTGACAGCTAAAAGCTGGATGGCTTTGCCAGGCACGTCCTTGACACTCCATGGAGAGACATCTCCAAGAGAAACAGCCCTTGGGTCCATGCTCAGGGGAACGGGGGTGATTCACTCCCCACAGGCACTGGTCTTCCTGCATCAACAGAGGAAGTCTTAATGAGTGGATTAGACTGGACACAGCTATGGCTTTGACTCACATTGGCAAGGTGAATCTCTCTCTCTCCTAATCACCAGCCCAAAGACATAAGACAGCAAACCTATCTGCCAACCATCTCTGGGCCTTCTCCAAACTGACAATAGGGCTCTTTCAGCTCTTTGAGAGTAAATTGTTTGGGAGAAAAAGAAACATTATAGTACAAACAACTAAGTGCCCTCAGCCTTTCCTGACCAAAGGGAGAGATGCTTGCAGAAGTCTCCACATTACATATGACAGGATAGTATCTGGGGACACCCAGTAGCTGTGTTCCCTCATCTGCATTAACCCCCTCTGAGTACATTTTCCAAGAGTTAGGATCAGGCCGTGCAAGCCCTAAAAACAACGCTAAACCTCCTGAAAACATTAACCCTTCTAATATCAAGTTCTTAAAAAGAAGTCATAGGACGTGACTGCAGCAGAGGTTCACAAGGCTATTAATTGAAGTCTAATTGCAACTTCTGTGAGTTTGAGGGGCTGGTGGTATGAATTAGTTGTGTAAACTAATACTTTTGCCCTATACAAATGGGGTAATTCAACATATTTACAGCATGACTTTCACATTACACCTTTGTTTATAGTATTTTAGGCTCACGGTTCATACCGGGGTGCCAGCGCAACTGGCAGTATCAGTTAAAACAAGTATTAGAAGCTTCAAGCTAAAGCTTGTAACTTCCCAGATCCTTTAAGCTCTAAACAAAGGTTTATCACAAGTGAAATGCATGCTTGAATCCAAAGAAGAAGACAAAAGGCAATTGTTATGGGCTCTATATAGGAAAACTGTGTCCTGGACCAGGAGTGAGACAGAAGGCTGGTGTGCCACTGCTCCCTTTCTGCACCCTATTAGACGTGTTGACTGTGTAGGAGACACCTGGAACATAACATAGACTGCAATTAAATGTCTGTGAACCACCTGTGCTGCTGCTGCCCTGGTCCCAAAATGCCTCACCAGAGCCCGTGAGTTCCTGATAGGTAAGGGATTTTGGGCATACATTGCCTGGTATTGGGTAAAATTTCTGTGTCAGCTAAATCCCTGTTGTTGCTCCTGAATCCCAGTGAGAAGGCAGCAAGGCAGGAGGTTCACTTACTGTCTTTTTGGTCTTTCCAAGGAACAATGAGTGTCTCACCTGTTGGTACATCAGAACTCCAGAATCAACAGTTTGTCATTGTGAGTATGGACATGAGAAATAGGCGAGTACCCTGAAGCAAAAATTGACTCTTTTTGACACAGAAAAAAAGGAGGGGAATCATAGAATCATAGAATAGTTAGGGTTGGAAAGGACCTCAAGATCATCCAGTTCCAACCCCCCTGCCATGGACAGGGACACCCCACACTAAACCATCCCACACAAGGCTTCATCCAACCTGGCCTTGAACACTGCCAGGGATGGACACTGGAATCGGTTGCCCAGGGAGGTTGTGAGTGCTCCATCCCTGGCAGTGTTCAAGGCCAGGTTGGATGAAGCCTTGGGTGGGATGGTTTAGTGTGAGGTGTCCCTGTCCATGGCAGGGGGGTTGGAACTGGATGATCTTGAGGTCCTTTCCAACCTGAACTATTCTATGATTCTATGATTCTATGGAGCATTCACAACCTCCCTGGGCAACCCATTCCAGTGCCTCAGCACCCTAACAGGAAAGAATTTCCTCCTTAGATCCAATCTGAACTTCCCCTGTTTCTGTTTGAACCCGTTACCCCTTGTCCTGTCACTGCAGTCCCTAATGAAGAGTCCATCCCCAGCATCCCTATAGGCCCCTTCAGACACTGGAAACTGCTCTGAGGTCTCCACACAGCTTCTCTTCTCCAGGCTGAACAGCCCCAACTTCCTCAGCCTGTCTTCATACGGGAGGTGCTCCAGCCCCTGCTCATCCTCGTGGCCTCCTCTGGACTTGTTCCAACAGTTCCATGTCCTTTTTATGCTGAGGACACCAGAACTGCACCCAATGCTCCAGATGAGGTCTCACAAGAGCAGAGCAGAGGGGCAGGATCACCTCCTTCACCCTGCTGGGAAGGACTGAGGAAGCAAAAAAAAAAAAAGGAAAATATTTTGATGAGGGTTTGATGAGTCATTTTGACAACTTGCAATCTCTCCCTTTGTCAGCATTCTTCTCCCTCAATGTGCTGCTGAAAACGAAATTCATTACAAGAACATGTGAAGTTCACTAATTTGTTTGTTGCCTCTGGAAATGAATCTGAACTAGCTCTTAATAAGTTTTATGCGATAGTCTCAAAGAGCTCTGCTCCATCTCTGTAATTATTTGCAGCCAGAGAAAACTCATTGCATTCAGACAGGACAATGGCAATAACCTACCTGTGCTAAACCCATTCCATAGGTGGAAGATTGGGTCATAACATGTGTTTTTATGCACGTAGTTTCTTGAGCTGCACAGACTCTTTTCCATGTCATTCATGAGATGTTAAAGAGTTGGTTTGATTAGTGCAGCCTCGTTCCCTAGTAGCCTAAAGGCAAAGTTGTCCAAGGGAATTCAAGCTGGTAATGTATTTTTTCCTCTCATTAGCCTACATCTGCTCTACATTAGAAGTCAAGTTTGGGATTTTCAAAGGATGTTCCTCATAAAATTCATCAAACACCAGGCCTGGGTGCACCTTCCTCCCTCCTTCAGCCATCAAACTAGCCATGGATTCTAATTTCATCTTTGAGACTCCATCTATGGCTAATGGAAAGAGATAGGCATCTCCAGACAGTGATTCATTGCATCCTAAAATAGGCAGCTAAGGCGGGTGGGAGGAATCCACCTCTGGAGGTACTTGCCTCTCTTCTTATTGACTACCAGAGGCAGTCTAGACAACCAGACAAGTAGACCAGGCGCCCCACTTCTCGATGGTTAAAGTTGGGTGAAATTAGTCCCACCCTTTGGGCGCCAAATTTCTTTTGCCCCTTTGAAGTCTAAATGAGAGCGCACAACATCACACGGCTCCGTCCCTGGCGTACACGTATGTCATATCTGTGTGCGGTGACGAGCGCCTGTAGAGCCGAGGCTTGCAACAAAGCAAAGGGTTGGTTTGATCTTTCTCATGTTGATGTCTTCCTCCAGTGGAAATGAAAGTGGGATGTATGGAAAGCTGGGCCCCTGAATGGGATGGCACCACACTGCCTGCCAAAGCAAAAAGATAAGAAAAGGGGAAAAAAATACTTCATTGTTATTAGGTTACAGCAACTTCCATATGAATACACAGGAGCTGTTATCCCTTCTGGCTGAAGCTGTTTTCTTGGGCAGAAGAGGTTCTCTCAGCCACACAGAAGGAAGGAATTGCCCCTGGAAGGTGGGTCCGGTCCTCCTGGGAAGCATATACAGCCAGCAGGAGATAAGCTTTTCCTTTTGCTATGCTAAAGCCCTAGTGCCCAAGCTCATGTTTGTGCAGCTTTGTGATGAGCTACTGCATTGCTAATGAAAGGCCCGGCTGGTGTTCAGAGGGGCTGGTCACAGGTTTAAAGTAAAGCATTTGCTGGATTAACTTCTCAGATCTTGAAATGGTGGGGAGGAAGAGTTTGGAGGTGAGAAAGCAGCCCCATTTCTGTGTCATCTCATGGCTTATTCTTGTCTTGCATAAAAAGTGATAGGATTGCCTATTTTCAATGGGAACACCATAACCTTGATGAGATGCATAAACCCCTCTTTATGAATATTTATGGCTGCTCAACTGTTCCTTTCTTGTCAAATCTTTCTTGTGGCTTTCTGAATTAAAGATGAGGCCTGTTTTCTTTTGTGTTCCCCATATTTGATCAGGAAATAACTTCCTATCACAAGGGAATTAGGGAGTGAGAGAGAAAACTCTTCCAGTTCTGAATCACGATAAATGCTTCAGATAGGAAAGACCTTCTCTTTGAATCTCCCCTTCTGTAGAGCACATACCTGTCCAACGTGCCTCTTTATGGTGCACTTCTTTGTTCTGCTTATTGGCTTTCATCAGTTTAATCGCAAAACACTTTAGTCTTTTTTAGTTGATTTATGCAACTGATTTGTTGGCTTCTTCTTTTAATCTGCTCAAATATACAATAAAATATCCCCTTTGATCTGTTTTGGCTAAACTGGTAGTTATAGGATTTCTAAAATGGTGCTGAGAAGCCACAGAGCACATTCCTGAGTTTTTTCCCTACAAATGGCCCCATTGCAGCAGATTTTGAAGAGGAATAGAATGTGTTTTGTCATCACACCTCTGTGGTAGACATGCTATAAACATGCAAAGAGACTGAGATAACTTCTCTATGAATCTTAAAGGACCCATTGACTCGCATTGTGTAGGAGACAAAGTTGGTGCAAATCAGCATGAATAAGCTGACTTTAAAAAGCTTTATAATTGACACCAACCAAAGACTAGGTCTGTGTGACACTCTGTAGGCAGCCCTGCCACCTCTGCATAGTTGTTAAGACTTCTAATCAGCAGATATGTCTTGTCCAGTTCGGGAATAGGGCATTTCTGCGTTCTAGGCAAACACTAAAAACCAAGGGACAGCACATTTGTTCCCTGTGCGATCCATAGGGAAAAAAGGGAAAAGAGGGAAAACACTTAAAGCTCTTGAGTCATCCAGATAGAAGCGAGGGTGCTGCCACTGATGTGTAAGTCAGGACTCTAAGCAAGGACACTAATAGGAGTACAAGCGACATAATGACTCTATGCTGACTACAAAAGGTGAAAGGTGGTTTTAGGAACTGAGATTTCCTTTGTGACCTCTCTGCCTGCATATGGGTGACCAAACTGCTCCAAGACAGTGAGCAAAGAGTCCTGCCCCTCCTCGTGCCTAAAGTTACGTCAGGTAGACTTTGATGGAATGGTGAGTCCTAGAGAGCTCATTTCCAGACGCACTTCCCAGAGCACTCTAGGGAAAGGATTCTGAATTACACACACTGCTTGTTCCAGAGATAGCAGAGGCTCAATCAGGAGAAATATAGAAGGCTGGTGGGAAGCAGGAATCGAGTCATAATAAGTGCCCCAACACAACCACCAGCTCTTTAAAGAAACATCATAAACCAAAAGGAACATGTTTTAAGTGCCCCTTTTTTGATGTGATCCCAGCAGAGTTTCTCTGATGTGGTTTCGTGATGCTACAAGGTTCTTGTACCCTGTATGCCTCTCCCTTGTGTGTAAGGTGGAGCTAGGGAGGTTTTTACCACTAAAAGTGGAGCAGGGCTTTCATTTTTCCCCTTTAGATCTTACGTCATGGTTGTCCTGACTGGCCCAGCTCAGTTGAGGTTGAAATCCTCACCCTTGGCCAACACAACCCCCGTAGGTGAGCTGAGTTTACCATGCTCTTCACAGCTCTCTCCACAGCTCCCTGCAGCCCTATTGCAGAGTCCACCAGTGCCCAAAGGGGCTGAGCTCTGGCCCCAGCTCTGGTCCTAAATTCTTCACTCCTAGAGATGCAGTGCCTGTTACAGAGCTGGAAATGCTTCTGGAGGTGAGTCCTTTGTGGCAGGCACCAGCACCTTCAGGTAGGGATGCTTTAGCAGTGCTACAGGTAGAGCAGTGCATCTTCTGGGCTGTCTCTACCAGACCCACATCCCAGATGGGGTTGGCAGCCAGAGGTGGTGGTACAGGGAATGGTGATCGCTGCCATGGGAAAACACAAGCTGGATCACTCCTGGGGACAATGCGGCCTTCCTCCTCCTTCTACAGACCAGAACTAGGCTGTTTAATGCCATAAGGAAAATAGAAAACCTTGAGCTTACCTACACGTTCTCACAGGGCTCCCAAAGCGTATCCTGAAGGAGAAGAAGCTCACGAGGTTATCCATCACATCACTTGCATTCCTAGTGTTTTCCAGCCTTCTTTGCTGAAGAGTCCCAAGTGCTGGACACTGCCCACACATGGTTGTACCCTCCAGTAGAGTCTTACACGTTGCAGTCTCAATGTCCAGGGCCAGTCTGACATTCAGCAGCTCCTGGTAATCCGGCAGCATGCAAGCCAGCTCATCCTTAGCCTTCTGGAGGGCATTCTGCAGCTCAACGTGCTTCTCCTGGGCATCTTTAAGGGCACAATCCCCACGCTGCCCAGCGTCACAAATGGAGGTTTGCAGGCAGGAGACCTGTTAGGGTCTTTCTTTCCCTTTCCCTCTTTCTTGCCATCCTTGCCTTTGAAAGAGGAATTCTTGCTTCTTTTGAGAGTCCCAAATTGGGAAATATTCAGGTTGGTTTTAGGAAAGCCAAACTCAAATGTAAATTCTGAAATACTACAGAAAAGCTCCACATGTCCCTGTGTTGCGAGACTGGGTTTAAGTCTTGTTTTGAGGATACCAATACTTTGTTCTAATTGGAACTAATAATTAAGGTTTTCCATTACTTCCCGTTATAAACTATATAATGAATTAGATGGTCTGAAAATTATACCAGTTTCTATGGGTGCTGAATTACTGGTGAGTCATAATTCTATCCTACTTATTGGATGCTTTGAACCTGTGTCAGACGCATTGTGTCCTGCCAGAATTCATGCTGGAGCAATTTTAACCACTTTCCAAGCTAATCCAATGATCTAATTTGGTGCAATTAGTTCTTTGCAATAATCAAAACAACCCAGCAGAAAAGAGGACATCAGATAATCCCTCTTCCTTGCTCAGCACTGGTAACATCTTCTCTAGACCAATGGAACCAGTGTGAGCCAATGCTCCTTGATAAAGATGAAAGAAATGAATGCCACAGGGATGTAGGAAACATGATTTGGGATCTCACATCTAGGACCCAATGAGTAAATATGATCTATACTGACTGCTTCGTCACATTGTCTAGGTCAAACTGTCTTCTCTGGACCATAGACCTCAGCTCTTCAATCTCTTTCTGGTGAGACAGACATGAGATATTGCTCTCCAGAGAGCCTTTCCTCTCTTCTTGAGTCCAAGGAAGTCTAAAATGACCAGCTCAGACGTGGATGCCCAACTTTTAGGGGGAAAAGAAATAGTGTGTCTGTATCTTCTTATGAAGTTTTTGGCGTTGACTGCATAGAACACATTGAAAAATGAGACTCCTGTGGAGAAGATGGTAAAGAGCTTAGAAAAGAAGCAGCTCAACCACAAGCCTGTGAACTGTCAGCTTATGAATCATTCAGTTGGAAACTGTGGTGGGCTTGGCCTTGGTGTGCAGACCGTGAATGCACCAGCAACCAGCATCCAAAAATACCTTCTTAACACAGCTGCTCTATGGCTACTCTCTGTTGCTCTCCTTTGTGTTTGAGCTTGTAATTAAAACCCTTGGGATACCTCAAGGCAAATAAAAGAGATTTATTGGAATTGCTTGACAGACGGGGAAGGAAAGGCTGATAAGTTTAATAGAGCTGCTGAGAGCCTCACAATGCCTCAGAGGCGGAGCCGAGATTCCATCTCTGTCCTTGTGGCTTCTCTCCAACTTGTCTTTCAGAGCAGAAAGAGGAAGGGTTTTCATTTCAGATGACCTGAAAGGAATGGTTTTCCCCTGCTGTTGCGCTGAACTAATCCTTAACTTTGTCAATAGGCTCGAAGCTTGGTTGGTGTTTTCTTGGCAGTTAAATGTTTGGGTGTTTCAGATTCCCAAGAAATGGATCAATCTTCCACGTGCCCGTTTCTTTCATTGGTTTTGCAGGGGTTTTTTCATCAGTTTTTTGTCTCTCCCTGGGCTCAGTGGAGGGCTTTTCCCATCACCTTTCACAAGAAGGCTGATGAAAACCAAAACTGGTTACCAGAAACCTCGCTGGCATCTTGTCTCCAAGAGCAGCTGATGCCAAAGCTTTTCATGTACCTCCTTATTTGCAAATGTTCTGCACTGGAACAGCTTGCCCTTAGCCCAGCACGAGAGATAATTGATGGTATGAAGTAGCTGGAAAGACAACCAACTTAATTGCAGGTTCTTGACAGCACTATCAATTACACCTACACACAGAAGAGCAGGAATGATTGAAGTCCTGGGTGTCTCACTTGGCTGCTTAAACACAGGCAGAGTCCGTGACAATCCCAGCTGGAAGAGCAGGATTGGAGCCCAGGAGGAGGGCACTTGGCCTCGAGCTGCTCTGACTCTGTCTTCACTTTGTGCTTCCCGTTTCCCTCTCCTTGGTCTGCCACCGCATCCCCCTGATGCATCCGCACAGCCCCACGAGGAGGTTCCATGCTGCTTCTGAGCACAAGTGGGTGACCTCAGGGCACCCTGCCTGGTCCTGCAATTGGGCTCCTTTCCAGCAAGCAAACTGAGCTCAGAGTTTTGGCTTCCTCATGGAGCCCACGGGGTCATGGATGGTTTCAGGAGCTTTCCTCCCATAGATACGCTTTGATAAGCAAAACTGCTGCACTTGGGTTTTCACACCCCCGGACATGGAGAGAGGTTCATCCATCCAGATCCACCTCACCTCTGAGTCTGGGTGCCCCCGGTGACCCCGAGTCCACAAAAGGCAGATGATGCCACCCTAACCCTAACGCTAACCCTAATGCTAACGCTAACGCTAACCCTAACCCTAACCCTTGAGCTGTTCTCAACTGCTCAGCCCAGGCTGTAGCTTGGAGGACCATGAGGTCAGCTCTGCCTTCCTCTCCCAGCTTCATCTAACTTGCTGCAGGAGATACAGCTTCTGAGTGGTGTTTGACAGCGCAGGGTGTCCAGGTTTAGAATACACCAGATCTTCTCCACACACTTCCATCTGATGGAAGTCAGCACATTCAAGTCTGAGCAATGGTGTTTGCTGCCTCTCCGTGTCAGGAGAAGGAGGGTTGTATGTGCATGTGGGCACCAGGGGAGTAGCTCCCAGGGTAATCAAATCTCATTAATTCACTTCTAATCACCAGGAATTTCGGAAAGAGGCCCAAAAATTGGAGGCCTCCCAGTTTTCATGGTACTACAATGCAGCCCTGACTGATTTCACAGCAAGTAAATCAGGACAACTTCTTGTTCAGGCCACATCTGTACAGCAAAGAGGCCTCAAGCCCAGAACTCCACCAGTCAGATTGAAACTGGGAGCACTGGTGCAAAGACCAGCTCATCACCAGTCACTATGGCACGCCTGTTTTCACCCACTAGGTGGTGGTATCTAATGCATCTTGGGCTCTTGTTGGGTTCTTCGTGGTGACATGAGCCTGTTCACACCCAGTTCAACACCCAGAAACCTCTCTGGATGCCACCAGCAAGAGCTGGCTCACAGCTATAGAGGGCAATATTTAGAAGCCTTGACAGCACGTAACCAACAAGGCCCTCAGGCCTTGCAGGAAGATGGGATTTTGTATGGATTTGTGCTCTTGAGGTTGACTATGAGCCTGGGATGTTTTGTAAAGCGTGTATAATGCAGCTCTGCCAGAAAAACAGCACTGAGATAGAGTTACTCACAGCTTGCAGGACAACTGCTCTACTTCATCTTCCTCACCACCTTGGTGTCCTCACCTCCTACCTGAAATCTTACTCATCCTGTCAATACTCTTGGAGGCTCAAGCTGTGCCTAGGCTCAGGGGGTCAGTAGACACCTTTCAGCGTTACCTCCTGGGCATGTTTACAGTGTTGTGATGACTAATAAAACATGCCCCAGGACATTAATCTCAAGGCCCCATTGTATGATCTTCTTCTTCTCAGCCCCTGAGCCTCAAAAATCAAAGTGTCCCCTCACACAGTCATTTTTGTGGCATTTTCCATCAGAAATGCAGTATCTGATGCGTGCAACTTCACATTGAGTCAGTGAGAAATCAGCAGTGGATGTTCTACACAGACACTCGTAGCCACTTTCCACACATTGCATATGCTGATGTGATGGAAAGAAAGTCATCTGCTTGATCATCCCAGCTCAGATCTGGATGGTCCAAAGACCTGCAGCTTGGTTTTGGTCATAGCAGAGCCGAATACACAAGCTCCTTACAGATGCTAGCAGGAGTTGGACCACGGAGCTGCTGAAGGAAAGGAGCCACAATAACTAATGTATTTTCGGACAACTGAAATTCTGGATGAGATTTTGTTCACTGCTTCTAAAACAGAGATGATTTCATATGGAAAGTGCCTGAACACTCATCTCGAGAAACTGGAGGTATCATTATAGCTTAGCTGACAAGCAGAACAGGTTTTGATATGCCCATCCAAACCATTCCTTCACTAAATTAGCCCGGTGCTTCAGGCTATGTACTACCAGCGTGTAAACAGCACTTAAAACAACTCGGTGGAAATGCTGATCAAGCCCCTGTACAAGTTGGGGGTTTGCAATCTCTTTTCAAAGCTGGTCTCCCAGGCTCCCGTTGTAGTCAACCGAAACAGTTGGTTTGTCTGATCTCCGATGGGTGTTTCATCCCATATGAAGGCAGAGACACAAATCAGGTCTTTTGAGTCCATTTCTCTTGGCTGACTCCGCCTCCTTCCTTTCCGCTTCACTCTACAAAGTAGATCAGTGAAACACCCACAGACCCGATCACGATGTTCATATTGACTCTTTATTTCTTCTAGACATGAGATGCTCTAGGCACCCTGTCTACAGAGTTAATCAGTGCAGCACTTTTAGCGTGCAGAATTCCACAGTTTCCACTTCTTACTGTGAGAGGAGAGGCTTTGTCTTGATGGAAAAGCCTTACCCAATGCCTCAGATAAGACGATGCAGCCGGTTTATCACTTGGATCCTGAGGAACGGGGCTGGTTCAGTGAGCGAGGTACTAGCAGCCACCACCAAGGTGAACAACCGGCCTCAGCTGCTGGAGGGCAGCTCTGTACGGTGTTTCACAAGCCCAGGTAGACTCACAGCACCCACACACTGAACCTGTGGGACATGAGCCAGAGCAGATGCAAACACGGGCTCATCTCAGCGGGGTTTGCTAACACCACATTTCACTGCCGCAGCTGACTGCTCCACAGCCTGCGTTTGATGGTGGTGATAACCTGGTTTGGACTGAAACACAGTGTCCGGACCTCCCCACATGCAGGGCACTCACAACTGCTCCCAGGCTATGCTCTGAAGGTTTGATTTAGCCCTTTCTGCTCCCCATCAACCCTCTCCAGTTGTTTTCAGGGCTCTACAGCCATTTGAAAATGGGTCTCCCCAAAGGATTTCCCATCAACCCAAGGATCCCCCTCCCCGCTGGCTGCCACCCCCAGGACTCTTCATGGTTGGATTCCTTACCAATGCCTGTCAGATTTTCAACATCAGACATCAGATCAGTTCCTTCTTTCCTGTCTGTATCAGA
This sequence comes from Lathamus discolor, assembly GCF_037157495.1. Taxonomy (NCBI): domain Eukaryota; kingdom Metazoa; phylum Chordata; class Aves; order Psittaciformes; family Psittacidae; genus Lathamus; species Lathamus discolor. Next base: position 1,543,972 of record NC_088906.1, read on the forward strand.
AGAAATGGGGTAGCCCTAAACCTCAGTGAGGATGCCCCATTCCTGGCAGTGCTCAAGGCCAGGTTGGATGGGGCTTGGAGCAAGCTGCTCTAATGGAAGGTGTCCCTGCCCATGGCAGGGGGCTGGAGCTGGGTGAGCTTTAAGGTACCTCCCAACCCAACCCATTCCATGATTCTATGACTTTAAGGAGGTTCTGTGGAAAATGTAGAAAACATCTTCCTTCCTCTGCAGAGAAGTGATAATTGAAGGGGTTGTTGCCCAAAAAATGCTTATGTGGGTACACACCACCCAGGTGTGACTGGGGGTCGCAGCAGGGAAAGATAGGACTGGAAGGGAGATAAGGAGACGTTGTTCATGGACTTTCTGCTCCTTTCTTTCTCTGCAAGTGCAATGAGAGCAAAATCTACATGGACAATTCTGTCCCCTGGTTATTCAATGAGTGACTCCTGGAGGCAATGGTGAACCCAAGGTGTAGCCACATGTCCTGGTTTAGCAGATGGACCCCCCAACACACATTCATTTGTAAGCAGTTTCTTCCACTTTATCACTGATATTATCTTAATATTGGGTCAGATCTCCAGAAGCTGCTTTATCCAATCAGAGTTCTCCAATCACAGTCAATGAGTTCTCCTCATCATAGACATCGGGGTCGCGCCCTCCCATAGACCAATACACACACCACAAACAGGGTTTCAAGCTTTTAGTTGCCAAAGACAAAGGTTCCAAAGAGCTGAGCTCAAGGGCTCGGAGAACACTTGGGGAAACAAGAGCAACCGTCACAACCGTGCCCCAGACCTGGGGTGCGTGGCTGGAGAACGGCTGCAGAGGGAGAGGAGAGCTCGGGATTACGTGTGACCCGTTCAGAGAAGCAGTGACTCAGTGATGGAGAAGAAACCATTGCCTCAAAGGTGAGGTCAACGTCTTCTTCCATCCCACTTCTGGCAGATTCTGGCATGCAAATATCAGTTGTGGGATGCATCTCCAGAAGAACCGGAGCCACTTCCAAAGACAGACCAGTAAACCCGCCTTCGGGAAGGCCACCCTCCTTCGGGACTGTGCTCCCCAGTCCCATCTCCACAGCTGCCCTCACAATAACCCCCTTCCCCTCCAGAGGTAACACCACAGGAAGAGCCATAACCTTCACTGTCAGAACCATAGACACCCCCCGAGCTGGATTCCCAACCTCCAGAGCCATACCCTCCACTGCCGGAACCACAGATACCTCCACAGCTCGACACCCCCCCTCCTGACCCAGAGCTTCCACCTCCTCCTGAGATGGAGCACTCACTGCCTGAGCTTCCACCTCCTCCATACCCTGAGCCTCCTCCTCCACAACAGGTGGAGCCACCACTGCTTGAGCTGCCTCCGATTCCATAACTTGAGCCTCCTCCTTCTCCTCCACCAATGCAACCGCCACTGCCAGAGCCGGAGCCCCAACCTCCAGAGCTGGAGCTGCCAATACCTGAGCCTCCTCCTCCATATCCTGAGCCACCTCCTGAGATACCTCCTGATCCAGAGCTTCCCCCAGAGATGGAGCCACCACTGCCAGAGCTGGAGCCCCAACCTCCAGAGCCGGAAACTCCTCCATGCCCTGAGCCTCCATGACCTGAGCTTCCTCCTCCTCCAGAGATGGATCCTCTCCTGCCAGAGCTGCCTCCACTGCCAGAGCTCAGCCCCCCACCATGGGGACTGCATCTGCCACTGCCAGAGCTGGAGCCCCAACCTCCAGAGCTGGATCCTCCGTAACTTGAGCTTTCTCCACCTCCACCTCCAGAGCTGGAGCCTCTCCTGCCAGAGCTTCTTCCTTCTCCATAACTTGAGCCACCTCCACCAATGCCGCCGCCACTGCCAGAGCTGGAGCCCCAACCTCCTCCTGAGCTTCCCCCTCCTCCGTATCCTGAGCCTCCTCCTGAAATACCTCCTGATCCAGAGCTTTCTCCTCCACCACCAATGCAACCGCCACTGCCAGAGCTGGATCCCCCGTAACTTGAGCATTCTCCACCTCCACCTCCAGAGATGGAGCCTCTCCTGCCAGAGCTGGAGCCCCAACTGCCAGAGCTTCCTCCTCCTCCATGCCCTGAGCCTCCTCCAGAGCTTCCCCCTCCTCCAGAGATGGATCCTCTCCGGCCAGAGCTTCCTCCTTCTCCATAGCTGGAGCCACCTCCACCAATGCAGCCGCCACTGCCAGAGCTGGAGCCCCAACCTCCTCCTGAGCTTCCTCCTCCTCCATGCCCTGAGCCTGCTCCAGAGCTTCCTCCTCCTCCAGAGATGGATCCTCTCCTGCCAGAGCTGCCTCCACTGCCAGAGCTCAGCCCCCCACTGTGGGGACTGCATCTGCCACTGCCAGAGCTGGAGCCCCAACCTCCAGAGCTGGAGCTGCCGATACCTGAGCCTCCTCCTCCTCCATAACTTGGGCTTCCCCCTGAGCCACCTCCTGATCCTGAACTTCCTCCAGCGATGGAGCCGCCAGTGCCAGAGCTGGAGCCCCAACCTCCAGAGCTGGAACCTCCTCCATGCCCTGAGCCTCCTCCTGAGCTTCCTCCTCCTCCAGAGATGGAGCCTCCATGACCTGAGCTTCCACCTCCAGAGATGGAGCCTCTCCTTCCAGAGCTGCCTCCTCCGTATCCTGAGCCTCCTCCTGAGATACCTCCTGATCCCGAGCTTCCTCCAGTGATGGAGCCGCCACTGCCAGAGCTGGAGCCCCAACCTCCAGAGCTGGAACCTCCTCCATGCCCTGAGCCTCCTCCTGAGCTTCCACCTCCAGAGATGGAGCCTCTCCTTCCAGAGCTGCCTCCTCCATATCCTGAGCCACCTCCTGAGATACCTCCTGATCCAGAGCTTCCTCCAGCGATGGAGCCGCCAGTGCCAGAGCTGGAGCCCCAACCTCCAGAGCTTCCTCCTCCTCCATGCCCTGAGCCTCCTCCAGAGCTTCCTCCTCCTCCAGAGATGGAGCCTCTCCTGCTAGAGCTGCCTCCACTGCCAGAGCTCAGCCCCCCACCGTGGGGACTGCATCTGCCACTGCCAGAGCTGGAGCCCCAACCTCCAGAGCTGGAGCTGCCGATACCTGAGCCTCCTCCTCCTCCATAACTTGGGCTTCCTCCTGAGCCACCTCCTGATCCAGAGCTTCCTCCCGATCCAGAGCTGGAGCCTCTCCTGCCCGAGCTTCCTCCTTCTCCATAACTTGAGCCACCTCCACCAATGCAGCCGCCACTGCCAGAGCTGGAGCCCCAACCTCCTCCAGAGCTTCCTCCTCCTCCAGAGATGGATCCTCTCCTGCCAGAGCTTCCTCCACTGCCAGAGCTCAGCCCCCCACCATGGGGACTGCATCTGCCACTGCCAGAGCCGGAGCCCCAACCTCCAGAGCTGGAACCTCCTCCAGAGACAGAACCTCCACTGCCCGAGCTTCCTCCTTCTCCATAACTTGAACCTCCTCCTGAAATACCTCCTGACCCAGAGCTTCCTCCTAATCCAGAGATGGAGCCTCTTCTGCCAGAGCTTCCTCCTTCTCCATAAGTTGAGCCACCTCCACCAATGCAACCGCCACTGCCAGAGCTGGAGCCCCAACCTCCAGAGCTGGATCCTCCATAACTTGAGCTTTCTCCACCTCCACCTCCAGAGATGGAGCCTCTCCTTCCAGAGCTGCCTCCTCCATATCCTGAGCCAGCTCCTGAGCCACCTCCTGATCCAGAGCTTCCTCCTCCACCACCAATGCAATCGCCACTGCCAGGGCTGGAGCCCCAACCTCCTCCAGAGCTTCCTCCTCCTCCAGAGATGGATCCTCTCCTGCCAGAGCTGCCTCCACTGCCAGAGCTCAGCCCCCCACTGTGGGGACTGCATCTGCCACTGCCAGAGCTGGAGCCCCAACCTCCAGAGCTGGAACCTCCTCCATGCCCTGAGCCTCCTCCTGAGCTTCCTCCTCCTCCAGAGATGGAGCCTCCATGACCTGAGCTTCCACCTCCAGAGATGGAGCCTCTCCTTCCAGAGCTGCCTCCTCCGTATCCTGAGCCACCTCCTGATCCGGAGCTTCCTACAGTGATGGAGCCGCCAGTGCCAGAGCTGGAGCCCCAACCTCCTCCAGAACTTCCCCCTCCACCAGAGATGGATCCTCTCCTGCCAGAGCTTCCTCCTTCTCCATAACTTGAGCCACCTCCACCACTGCAACCGCCACTGCCGGATCTGGAGCCCCAACCTCCAGAGCTGGATCCCCCGTAACTTGAGCTTTCTCCACCTCCACCTCCAGAGATGGAGCCTCTCCCACCGGAGCTGGAGCCCCAACCTCCAGAGCTTCCTCCTCCTCCATGCCCTGAGCCTCCATGACCTGAGCTTCCTCCTCCTCCAGAGATGGATCCTCTCCTGCCAGAGCTGCCTCCACTGCCAGAGCTCAGCCCCCCACCATGGGGACTGCATCTGCCACTGCCAGAGCTGGAGCCCCAACCTCCAGAGCTGGAGCTGCCAATACCTGAGCCTCCTCCTCCTCCATAACTTGGGCTTCCTCCTGAGCCACCTCCTGATTCAGAGCTTCCTCCTGATCCAGAGATGGAGCCACTCCTGCCCGAGCTTCCTCCTTCTCCATAACTTGTGCCACCTCCACCAATGCAGCTGCCACTGCCAGAGCTGGAGCCCCAACCTCCTCCAGAGCTTCCTCCTCCTCCAGAGATGGAGCCTCCATGACCTGAGCTTCCTCCTCCTCCAGAGATGGATCCTCTCCTGCCAGAGCTGCCTCCACTGCCAGAGCTCAGCCCCCCACCATGGGGACTGCATCTGCCACTGTCAGAGCCGGAGCCCCAACCTGCAGAGCTGGAACCTCCTCCAGAGACAGAACCTCCACTGCCTGAGCTTCCTCCTCCTCCATAACTTGAACCTCCTCCTGAAATACCTCCTGATCCAGAGCTTCCTCCTGATCCAGAGATGGAGCCTCTTCTGCCAGAGCTTCCTCCTTCTCCATAACTTGAGCCACCTCCACCAATGCAACCGCTACTGCCAGAGCTGGAGCCCCAACCTCCAGAGCTGGATCCTCCATAACTTGAGCTTTCTCCACCTCCACCTCCAGAGATGGATCCTCTCCTGCCAGAGCTTCCTCCTCCATATCCTGAGCCACCTCCTGAGCCACCTCCTGATCCAGAGCTTCCTCCACCACCACCAATGCAATCGCCACTGCCAGGGCTGGAGCCCCAACCTCCTCCAGAGCTTCCTCCTCCTCCAGAGATGGATCCTCTCCTGCCAGAGCTGCCTCCACTGCCAGAGCTCAGCCCCCCACTGTGGGGACTGCATCTGCCACTGCCAGAGCTGGAGCCCCAACCTCCAGAGCTGGAACCTCCTCCATGCCCTGAGCCTCCTCCTGAGCTTCCTCCTCCTCCAGAGATGGAGCCTCCATGACCTGAGCTTCCACCTCCAGAGATGGATCCTCTCCTTCCAGAGCTGCCTCCTCCGTATCCTGAGCCTCCTCCTGAGCCACCTCCTGATCCCGAGCTTCCTCCAGTGATGGAGCCGCCACTGCCAGAGCTGGAGCCCCAACCTCCAGAGCTTCCTCCTCCTCCATGCCCTGAGCCTCCTCCTGAGCTTCCTCCTCCTCCAGAGATGGAGCCTCCATGACCTGAGCTTCCACCTCCAGAGATGGAGCCTCTCCTTCCAGAGCTGCCTCCTCCGTATCCTGAGCCACCTCCTGATCCAGAGCTTCCTCCAGAGATGGAGCCGCCAGTGCCAGAGCTGGAGCCCCAACCTCCTCCAGAACTTCCCCCTCCACCAGAGATGGATCCTCTCCTGCCAGAGCTTCCTCCTTCTCCATAACTTGAGCCACCTCCACCACTGCAACCGCCACTGCCGGAGCTGGAGCCCCAACCTCCAGAGCTGGATCCCCCGTAACTTGAGCTTTCTCCACCTCCACCTCCAGAGATGGAGCCTCTCCTGCTGGAGCTGGAGCCCCAACCGCCAGAGCTTCCTCCTTCTCCGTGCCCTGAGCCTCCATGACCTGAGCTTCCCCCTCCTCCAGAGATGGAGCCTCTCCTGCCAGAGCTGCCTCCACTGCCAGAGCTCAGCCCCCCACTGTGGGGACTGCATCTGCCCCTGCCAGAGCTGGAGCCCCAACCTCCAGAGCTGGAGCTGCCGATACCTGAGCCTCCTCCTCCTCCATAACTTGGGCTTCCTCCTGAGCCACCTCCTGATCCAGAGCTTCCTCCAGCGATGGAGCCGCCACTGCCAGAGCTGGAGCCCCAACCTCCAGAGCTGGAACCTCCTCCATGCCCTGAGCCTCCTCCTGAGCTTCCTCCTCCTCCAGAGATGGAGCCTCCATGACCTGAGCTTCCACCTCCAGAGATGGAGCCTCTCCTGCCGGAGCTTTCCCCTCCTCCATATCCTGAGCCACCTCCTGAGATACCTCCCGATCCAGAGCTTCCTCCTGATCCAGAGCTACCTCCAGAGATGGAGCCGCCACTGCCAGAGCCGGAGCCCCAACCTCCAGAGCTGTAACCTCCACCATGCCCTGAGCCTCCATGACCTGAGCTTCCTCCTCCTCCAGAGATGGATCCTCTCCTGCCAGAGCTGCCTCCACTGCCAGAGCTCAGCCCCCCACCGTGGGGACTGCATCTGCCACTGCCAGAGCTGGAGCCCCAACCTCCAGAGCTGGATCCTCCTCCAGAGATGGATCCTCCATGACCTGAGCTTCCGCCTCCAGAGATGGAGCCTCTCCTTCCAGAGCTGCCTCCTCCGTATCCTGAGCCACCTCCTGATCCAGAGCTTCCTCCAGAGATGGAGCCGCCACTGCCAGAGCTGGAGCCCCAACCTCCAGAGCTGGAACCTCCTCCATGCCCTGAGCCTCCTCCAGAGCTTCCCCCTCCACCAGAGATGGATCCTCTCCTGCCAGAGCTGCCTCCACTGCCAGAGCTCAGCCCCCCACCATGGGGACTGCATCTGCCACTGCCAGAGCTGGAGCCCCAACCTCCAGAGCTGGAGCTGCCGATACCTGAGCCTCCTCCATAACTTGGGCTTCCTCCTGAGTCACCTCCTGATCCGGAGCTTCCTCCAGTGATGGAGCCGCCACTGCCAGAACTGGAGCCCCAACCTCCTCCTGAGCTTCCGCCTCCTCCATAACTTGGGCTTCCCCCTGAGCCACCTCCTGATCCAGAGCTTCCTCCTGATCCAGAGATGGAGCCTCGCCTGCCAGAGCTTCCTCCTTCTCCATAACTTGAGCCACCTCCACCAATGCAGCCTCCACTGCCAGAGCTGGAGCCCCAACCTCCAGAGCTGGAACCTCCTCCATGCCCTGAGCCTCCTCCTGAGCTTCCTCCTCCTCCAGAGATGGAGCCTCCATGTCCTGAGCTTCCACCTCCAGAGATGGAGCCTCTCCTTCCAGAGCTGCCTCCTCCGTATCCTGAGCCGCCTCCTGAGATACCTCCTGATCCAGAGCTTCCTCCAGAGATGGAGCCGCCACTGCCAGAGCTGGAGCCCCAACCTCCAGAGCTGGAGCTGCCGATACCTGAGCCTCCTCCTCCATATCCTGAGCCACCTCCAGAGCTGCCACCTCCAGAGATGGAGCCTCTCCTGCCGGAGCCTTCCCCTCCTCCATATCCTGAGCCGCCACCGCCAATGCAACCGCCACTGCCAGAGCTGGATCCTCCGTAACTTGAGCTTTCTCCACCTCCTCCTCCTCCAGAGATGGATCCTCTCCTGCCAGAGCTGCCTCCACTGCCAGAGCTCAGCCCCCCACCGTGGGGACTGCATCTGCCACTGCCAGAGCTGGAGCCCCAACCTCCAGAGCTTCCTCCTCCTCCATGCCCTGAGCCTCCTCCTGAGCTTCCTCCTCCACCAGAGATGGAGCCTCCATGACCTGAGCTTCCACCTCCAGAGATGGATCCTCTCCTTCCAGAGCTGCCTCCTCCGTATCCTGAGCCTCCTGATGATCCTCCTCCTGGTCCTGAGCTTCCACCAGAGATGGAGCCGCCACTGCCAGAGCTGGAGCCCCAACCTCCAGAGCTTCCCCCTCCTCCAGAGATGGATCCTCTCCTGCCAGAGCTGCCTCCACTGCCAGAGCTCAGCCCCCCACCGTGGGGACTGCATCTGCCACTGCCAGAGCTGGAGCCCCAACCTCCAGAGCTGGAACCTCCTCCAGAGACAGAACCTCCACTGCCCGAGCTTCCTCCTCCTCCATAACTTGAACCTCCTCCTGAAATACCTCCTGATCCAGAGCTTCCTCCTGATCCAGAGATGGATCCTCTCCTGCCAGAGCTTCCTCCTTCTCCATAGCTGGAGCTACCTCCACCAATGCAGCCGCCACTGCCAGAGCTGGAGCCCCAACCTCCTACAGAGCTTCCTCCTCCTCCATGCCCTGAGCCTCCTCCTGAGCTTCCTCCTCCTCCAGAGATGGATCCTCTCCTGCCAGAGCTGCCTCCACTGCCAGAGCTCAGCCCCCCACCGTGGGGACTGCATCTGCCACTGCCAGAGCTGGAGCCCCAACCTCCAGTGCTGGAGCTGCCGATACCTGAGCCTCCTCCCCCATATCCTGAGCCACTTCCAGAGATGGAGCCTCCATGACCTGAGCTTCCTCCTCCTCCATAACTTGAGCCTCCTCCCGAGATACCTCCTGATCCACAGATGGAGCCAGTGCCAGAGCTTCCTCCTCCGCACCCTGAGCCACCTCCTGAGCTTCCACCTCCAGAGATGCATCCTCCATGACCTGAGCTTCCTCCTGAAATACCTCCTGATCCAGAGCTCCCTCCTCCTCCAGAGATGGAGCCTCCTTTTGAGCCTCCTCCTCCTCCTCCTCCTCCACAGATAGACCCACCACTTCCAGAGCTTCCTCCTCCTCCTCCAGAGATGGAGCCTCCTTTTGAGCCTCCTCCTCCATATATGGATCCACCACTTCCTGAGCTTCCTCCTCCTCCTCCAGAGATGGAGCCTCCTTTTGAGCCTCCTCCTCCTCCACATATGGATCCACCACTTCCTGAGCTTCCTCCTCCTCCTCCACAGATGGAGCCTCCTTTTGAGCCTCCTCCTCCACATATGGATCCACCACTTCCTGAGCTTCCTCCTCCTCCTCCAGAGATGGAGCCTCCTTTTGAGCCTCCTCCTCCTCCTCCTCCTCCACATATGGATCCACCACTTCCTGAGCTTCCTCCTCCTCCTCCAGAGATGGAGCCTCCTTTTGAGCCTCCTCCTCCTCCTCCACATATGGATCCACCACTTCCAGAGCTTCCTCCTCCTCCAGAGATGGAGCCTCCTTTTGAGCCTCCTCCTCCTCCACAGATGGACCCACCACTTCCAGAGCTTCCTCCTCCTCCTCCACAGATGGAGCCTCCTTTTGAGCCTCCACCTCCACTTATAGACCCACCACTTCCAGAGCTTCCTCCTCCTCCTCCACAGATGGAGCCTCCTTTTGAGCCTCCTCCTCCACAGATGGACCCACCACTTCCTGAGCTTCCTCCTCCTCCTCCAGAGATGGAGCCTCCTTTTGAGCCTCCTCCACAGATGGACCCACCACTTCCAGAGCTTCCTCCTCCTCCTCCACAGATGGAGCCTCCTTTTGAGCCTCCACCTCCACTTATAGACCCACCACTTCCGGAGCTTCCTCCTCCTCCACAGATGGAGCCTCCTTTTGAGCCTCCTCCTCCTCCTCCACAGATGGACCCACCACTTCCTGAGCTTCCTCCTCCTCCTCCAGAGATGGAGCCTCCTTTTGAGCCTCCTCCTCCTCCACAGATGGACCCACCACTTCCAGAGCTTCCTCCTCCTCCTCCAGAGATGGAGCCTCCTTTTGAGCCTCCTCCTCCTCCTCCTCCTCCACAGATGGACCCACCACTTCCAGAGCTTCCTCCTCCTCCTCCAGAGATGGAGCCTCCTTTTGAGCCTCCTCCTCCTCCTCCTCCTCCACAGATGGACCCACCACTTCCTGAGCTTCCTCCTCCTCCTCCAGAGATGGAGCCTCCTTTTGAGCCTCCTCCTCCATATATGGATCCACCACTTCCTGAGCTTCCTCCTCTTCCACAGATGGAGCCTCCTTTGGAGCCTCCTCCTCTTCCTCCTCCACAGATGGACCCACCACTTCCTGAGCTTCCTCCTCCACCTCCACAGGTGGAGCCTCCTTTTGAGCCTCCTCCTCCACTTATAGACCCACCACTTCCTGAGCTTCCTCCTCCTCCTCCATACCCTGAGCCTCCTTTTGAGCCTCCACCTCCACTTATAGACCCACCACTTCCAGAGCTTCCTCCTCCTCCAGAGATGGAGTCTCCTTTTGAGCCTCCACCTCCTCCTCCATATATGGATCCACCACTTCCCGAACTTCCTCCTCCTCCATATCCTGAACCTCCTTTTGAGCCTCCTCCTCCTCCTCCACTTATGGACCCCCCACTTCCAGAGCTCGGTCCCCATACTCCAGAACTTCCCCCTTTTTCTCCTCCAGGGATCGACCCCTTACTCGTGCTCATGGTGGCACCTCCAGAGCTCACCCCCCCTTTCCCTCTTTTCAAGCCCGCAAATTTGACTCCATAGACTCCAGCAGCACTCGGATTGTGGTCAACGACACCTGCAAGAAATGGGAATGATGTTCTCCTTATTCTTCTTACTCACAACAGCCATAAGCACCGCTCATGTAAGTGGTTATATGTGGGCCAACCCTGGCAGTGTTCAAGGCGAGGCAGGACACAGGGGCTTGGAGCAAGCTGCTCTAATGGAAGGGGTCCCTGCCCATGGCAGGGGTTGGAACTGGATGAGCTTGAAGGTCTCTTCCAACCCAAACCATTCCATGATTCTAGGAAAACTCAGTGCAGCCCTTCCTTTAAAGAGGTTGGGATATGGGTTCCTCTCTCCTTTAGCTGGCCCCTGTCTTCCACAAACTAGTGGGTGGTTTCCTTCACTTCTGACATGCAATGAGCACATAGACCTGTAGAATAATGACCTCTAGAATAAGAGACCCATAGAATAATGATGAGTTTCTCAGTTCCTCCAAATCTGGTTGAAATCAGCTATTACGTTCCAAAGTCACTAGCTCAGGGCTGACATATTCATGCATATACACACAAGAGGATCACACGAGAACACCATTTGTCTCATTTCCCTAGGGAAATACGGTAGGAGCTAAACTAGGAACTAAGCTAGGAACTACAATAGGTTGCTCTGGCTGTAGGTGCTATATACCACAGACACCAAACAGGTAAAAGTGCTCTTAAAAAGCAAAGCAAAGCCTTGAGGTACTTACAGATGGTGGCAGGAGACCCTTCCTGTATCCTGTGAAGGAAAAGTGACATTGAGACAATGCACCCACTAAAAAACCAAATCAGGGTAGGCTCTATCAATGAGCCAATGAACGATAGAGCAATTCATCCTGGAGATCCAAGCTATAGGGCAAAGAATGGGATCTGCTGCTTGGTGCTGGTGCTTCTCTCCAGGATGGATAGCTCCAACCTACCTGGTCTCCTCCTCCTCAAGGAGTGACCGGTACATGGCAATTTCAATATCCAAGGCCAATTTCGCATTCAGCAGCTCCTGATAATCATGAAGAAGACGAGCGAGGTCGCTGCTGGCCTGCTGCAGAGCATTTTCCAGCTCCTGGAGCTTCTCCTGGCCATCCCTGACGGCATTGCTCCCGCGCTGCTCAGCGTCTTTGATGCTCTCCTGGAGGCTGACGTTCTGCAGGGGCACAAACAGAATGTTCCCATTTCCCTCCTATGGGATTTTCCAACCCTTCTGTCAGGATTTGGGAATCAAAAGACCTGCCTCAGTGACAGAACCCAGGGTAACTTAACCCAAATTGAATCCCAATGCAGACAGCCAAAACCTGTATCTGCCTCTTTTATCTTTCAAAACCTGAAATCAGCCTCTCTAGGTTTGCCTTCAAGGGACAGGCTGCATTATCCTGCACCCAGTGCCCAGGTACAAGTGACTTAGGTAGTTAAGTCCTGCTGGAAAATGTCAGCTTTACCCTTTTCCTTGCGATTTCAATTTCCGGTTGAAGCCTTTGGATCTGCCTGATGAGTTCCTGGATTTCCTTATAGCTGGTGCTCAGCTGCTCACGTTGATTTACCCACATGTTCTGCAGGTCCTGGTACTGGCGTGCAAAGAAAACAGACATTTTTGGTATCTTTTCCATCGAGCAGACTTGCCTCCATGTCTTGTCGATGTCCACTCACCCTGCCCCGGTACATGGCATCTACTTCAGCTTTGCTCCTCTGAGCAATTGTCTCATACTCCTGCCTGACTTCTTCAATGATGCCATCCATGTTCAGTTCTCTGCTGTTGTCCATGGACAGAACGACATTGGTGTTGCCAACTACTGTTTGTAGCTGGGACAGCTCCTGGACGGAAAACAAGATTTGGGATTTTAACAGTGTATATGAGCCCTCCCGGTCGTGTCATGAGGAAAGAAATGGCACCTTCCGGAAGAAACCCATTGGAACTTCCCTACCTGCATCCTCCAGGTCCTATTGTCCCACCACCATTTTCATTTTCAGGTATCTCCTCACCCTTTGTGACACACCAGACCCCATCTCACCCGCAGATTGAAAAGGACTTTATCAGGTCAAAGATGAAGGATGTGGGCAAAGACAAGCTGTGGCTGCCCCATCCCTGGCAGTGCTCAAGGCCAGGTTGGACACAGGGGCTTGGAGCACCCTGCTCCAGTGGGAGGGGTCCCTGCCCATGGCAGGGGGTTGGAGCTGGATGGGCTTTAGGGTCCCTTCCAACACAAACCATCCCATGATGATCCACTCTCCACAACAAAACGTTCAGGCAAAATTTGTGGGAACCCTACAGAAGATCCGTGTCCTTCAAGACCTGAGGGTAGTTTTTTAACCTGAGGAGCTTTATACTCACAGCTTCATGTAAGCATCTGAGGAACTCAAGCTCCTGCTTCAGTATTTCCACCCGAATGTCAAATTCCATTTTTCCCATGTAAGCACTGTCCAGCTCCTGTAAAAAAAAAGCCATTGGCACATTTGTGTTTCTTTGGTCCAAAATCTCCCCTCAAGTGCAGTTCTTGCAAGAGTTGGTACATTTCTATAAGGCCTTCATTCCTGGAGCCAAATAATGTTCCACAAACCTCAGCTCTCATTTGGAAAGCAAGTGGAACAAAAGGAAAGGGAGTGAATAGGGAAAGACCCTCACTCATCCTAAGAAGGACTGATTCAGTCTCTAGAGGAGGTGATTCCTCTCCAATCTGGCAGTAAAACTCTCCAGTTTCAATGCCTTTCCCTGGGGTAGAGGTTGGACTTGATGGTCTTAAAGCTCTTTTCCAACCCAGTTGACCCTATGAATCTATGACTTCAGTTAGAGGACAGTTAAAGTTAAGCAAAGGCCTCGCTTTGGAAAACCTCAGCAATCACTCAGTTACTGCTTTGTTTCTGAGGCTTTGATTTAGCTCCTTCACCTTTTTAAGCTCTACGAACTCCTCTTCTTTGGAGGCGCGCTTGTTGATCTCATCCTCGAATCTGAATGGAAAAGGAACAGATTGATTGTTGCCCATCTCACTTTTTCCATCAGGGGGATCAGAATCCAAAGGGAATCATCCATCAAGGAAATGTCTCAGCTCTTCATCTGACTGCGATTCCTAGCACCTGCAAAACTCTGTGCTGAATTAGCCAGCCAGCTGGGGTAGGGCCAGATCGGTTCTAACCCCCCTCTAATTCCGAACTCAGCATCCCATTTCCCGGAGCTGTGGACACGCATTACCTTTGGATGCAGCTAAGCCAGGAGGAGTAATGACTCTTCTCAACTTGACTCCATTGACCCCAGTTCTCAGCTCTGCCCCTCCCCGCTATCCGGGTTGACCACAACCCAACAACTGTCAGCAAGAGGAAAAGTCCTGGGTTACCCATTGCCTGGGGGAGGAAGGGCATGGAGGAGGTGGGAAGAGTAGGACAGATCTACAGGGTCTTTGCTTTTCCTCTTGCTGTTCTGGGTTCTACCCTCCCCAAATCTGCTCTACTCCTGCAGCATCACAGCCCCTTAATGGACCTACTGCAGGGCAGTGCTGTAACCTCATGGAGGTGCGAAGCCAAGCTGTTCCATCCCAGGGCATTGCCATGGAGAATTCCAGCCTGCTTTTTCCCATACTTGTGATTATTCACCTCTTTTTATAATCCTCCACAAGCTGAAGCATATTGTAAGCTTCCGGATCCAGCTGCTCCCGCTGGCTCTGCAGCGTTTCCAGCTGCCTCTGCAGGTTGCTGATGTAAGACTGGAAGAAGGAGGTGATGTTTCTGCTCTCTTCTGGTCGGACACTTTGCTGCTGCAGCAGTTCCCATTTGGCCATCAGAGCCTGGTTCTGCCGCTCGAGACACTGGACCTGAAAGGCAAAGGAGGAGAACCTCTCAGGCACTGCAGGGCACTGAAGGAAACACCAACATCAGTGTTGGTCCCAGTAGGAAACAAATCCGAATTGGAATTTCCTATGCAGTAACATCCAGAGGTTTCATTGGGTGAGACCGACTGTACCAACACTGGTACCAACACAGCCTACAATAAAGAAGGGATGCCTTTTGCCCCAGTCTGCTGCATAAGATGGGCTCGATTTTGCTGCTGCTTCTCAAAGCTGGTACTGAAATCTTTGCTGGTTTTTCACTTCTAAAATGCACAATATTTAGGGGGATGTTTGGGATGGAATAAGACTTCCGTTGTTCTTGAGCTACCTTAGACACCAAATATATGAGAAGAATTAGCCCCCTCTTAGCACATCACACAGAACCACGCTCTTGCCTTAGAGAAGAAAGAAAGACCTATAGCATGCAGAGCTGATATGTTTAGAGACCAGAGGGATGGCATCTCTTCAGCTGAGGCACTGAACAGATTTTACCCTGGAAGCTGATTTCCTTTTCAATACGAAGAGAGTCAAAAGTGCTCCTGGTTTCCAGGACTTAAAACTTCTGGGTGCAACCAACACCTTTTCTCTATGTAATACAAGAAGCCCTTAAGTCTTCACAAGTAACACACAACACAAGCTTCCACCCTATGCAGAGACACATGTCACCACCTGACTAAAGGCACAGGTCAGGTTTGGAAGGGTGGAAGTGGCTTTGTGGCTGTTTTGTTCCTATACCTATGAGTAGCAATGAAGGAGAAGATCAGACTGCAGAAAGAGGTGAAAGCATTGCAGCAGATAAAGAAGAAAGATGTGGGGGTCGCTGGCCTCCTCAAAGAGGCTGAACCTCCAAGCAAAGAGCCCATTTGGGTTGTGATTTGGAGAAACGCAACACTTTGCTTGAGGAAAACCAATACAGAAATGAACGAAACCAGAACGCATCAAGGATGTTCAAGTCCATCCCCCACCAACAACTCCCAGGCCCCAGAAGATTCCCAGCCATGCAGAACACTTCTCCGGTGAGTCAATGAGTGAGTTCACGTGTTGGTGACATCCCGGTACTTTGCTGTTGTTCTGCCATCAAAGACAACTCAGAGATACTTATCCCAGGGCTAAATGTGATTCATGTTTATAGCGAGCTGTTAAAAACCTCACACCAGCAAGAGGGAATCAAGCCAACGCTAGGGCTTTGAGGGGAGAAGATGCCATTGAACGTGCCCTATGACTCACATGGCCAGAGCAGGACCCGTTACAGTTCCCCCCTTCCCAGATAATGGTGCAAAAGAGAACAGGGACTCACCTTATCGATGAATGATGCAAATTTGTTGTTGAGATCCTTAATCTGCTCTTTCTCATCCAATCTCACTCTCTGGAACTCAGGGTCAACTTGCACTTCTATTGGCCTCAGCAGGTTGGTGTTGACACGGACCTCCTCAATGCCTCTGCTAACACCAGCCTGCCCCAAGCCCTGTCCAGCCCCTCCTTCACCAAAGGTGCTTCCACCAAGCACCTCCCTGCCTGCAACTCTTCCACCCGTGCTACCGAGCCGTGCTTCACCCCCTTGAGCAGCTCCCACAAAATACCTTGTTCTCCCAAAGCCCCTATCCAGATGTGCCCTACCACCAAACCCCAGGCACATCCCATCTCCTCTTCCATCTCCTCCGTAGCCTCCGCTGGTAAAAACATTCCTAAAGCCACCGAGGTTGTGGAGACTCCTGCTGCTGTAACCATACCCGTAACCACGGTATCTTCCTTGTCCTCTATTGTCTTCACAATGGCTCACGGTACATGAGCTTCTCCCACCACCAAGCGTGCCACAGTGAGCGGAAGAAGAACTGAAATTGCCATCCCCGAACTGGGAGAAACGCCAGCTCATCGTGTTGCCTGCAGAGTGTTAGGACGAGAGAGTGGAGAAGGTGGTAAAACAGGAGGAGAAACGAGAGCAAAGGATCCTCAGCTCCTCTGCTGGGGGTGATGGAAGTTCTCCCTTATATGCTGTGGAGGAGTTCCTCTCCATTCCGTGGTAATTAGCAGGTCTGTTAATGCTGTTGGGTTTGGTTCATCAGGCAGCAATTAATGGCTGCCTGAGGAGAGGTCAGAGTAAACACCACACACACCAACGGAGACGTTGTGAAATTCCCCAAATCCTGCTTGACTCATGAGCTTTGCTGGGATGAGATTTCCTTATCTCCATATTAATTACAGCTCGCACAGTTATCCATGCACATCGCCGTGCCTTGTTCTCCCTCACACCTCCCCACCTCTTTTGGCCTCTTATTTCACGAGAACCAGGCCTTGATAATGTCCTCACATTGACATGGGGGTGGCTGACCTTGCTTCACCGTGTCACCAGATCCTACTGCCAGGAGGGAAGATCCCTTAGCTTCCCATTCCCACTTTTCTCTCATTCCCAGCATTTCCACCCAGGAGCAAGTATTGCTCCTGCAGGGAGAGGCAGGTGCTGTGATCTGCTCTTCTTGCTCATGGCATTGCCTTTGGTTCATAAAGCTGAAATAGTGCCTAAAAGACAGATAGAATGGGATCTCCTCTATCAATTTCAGCTTTAAATAAAAGGATGTGGAGTTTTAAATGGAAACGAGAAAGCTCCAAGAGAAACTTTAATCGATTGAATGAATCTTTGAAGTATTAAAGAAGAGGTTGCTTTAGGGAACAAATGACCCATCACTTCCACTCTTCTGCTGTGGTTGCTCCTGCTCTTCCATGTGGGAATAGACCATGAACTAAACCTGCCTGTTTGTGGAGTGTTTTTTAAAGGCCCTGCTACTGGAGAGCTGAGATGTCAAATCCAGAGCTGGGCTCCAAGCTTTTCTCCCCAGGTTCTCCCTCTGAGCCTGATCCATCCCTCTTCATCCCCATGCAAGACTCCAGCTGCCCAGTCTGAGCACATTCCGGTGCAAGACCCAATGGCCATGGACCCGATGGCCCTTTGTGAGCCAAGTCCTGCTGCTGACAACGCCACTGAGAGCCTTCAGCCTCGGCTAACAGCACAAGAAGACAACTGAGATCTGGTGCGCTGCCTCCAAAACCATTGGTGGAACAACTTCCACACGGCAAGTGCATCCCCTTTGTCCTCTGCACCACATCAGGAAGAGCTGGAGATGCTCTTCCTGCCAAAGCTGCTGGATAAAGCCACACTGTGAACCCTTCAGTTACATAGAGGTTATGTGGTCAGGGCTTCGTACCCCTTGCTCTGGCTCCATTTGGGAAGTGCCTCATAAACCCCCAGGATGAAAGGCTTGTGGGGAGCTCTATTAGACTGGTTGTTATTGGTCCAGCTGAAATATCTTGAGGCGAGCAAGACTTTGGATGCTCAGTGACCAGAGGAAAGGCTTTTCCCAGAAGCAGGCTCAGTGTTTTCCAGAGAACCAGATGAGAAGTGCTGCTTTTCCCTCCCAAACTTGGTCTCTTCCAGCCTTACATCAAGAATGGCCACCTGGTACTCCAGACCGTGCACTGCTGCTGCTTTCTTGTAACGAAACTTCAGTGGTTACCTGCATTTTACTGAGAATTTCAACCAGATTTACCACTGAATTCCCCCTTTTTTATAGACCTATTGAAAAATCTGACTTGGATTGAGAATTCTGTGTCCTGCTGGAAAGAGTAATTATGGTGAACGTCAAAAATGTCATGTCCTTCACAAAAGTGAGTGGGGGCAAATCTGGGAACAAAGCCATTCCAACACATCTGGGTAAGGTTTGCCAGAGCATTGGGATATCACACAAAAACCTTTCCTGTTCTGTTTCAGTTGGGCTCAGTAGTTTCTAGATGATGGTGCCTATAAATAAAACACAACGTAAATTGTCCTCCTTCTCTCCCATGTTTTGGGTGAGCTGAAAGATTCCTTCAAGAGCTGCATCCGCTCTCTGCAATGTTCTGTGCAGGACAAGCTGTGTCTGAGCAACACGGAGACTCAATCTCCTGTGTGGCCTTGGAGCCACTATTAGGCTCAGGTAAAGATTAGGAGGACAATATATGACTTCATGTCAGGAGGAGGTGAGACTTAGTGGACGTGATCCATGATTGTCCTTGATGTCTGAGCTACATCATCCCTTTTCCTTGCCTTATCAACTCCCCAGCACAAGAGTTTCCCAAGGGTCGCTGTTGGTCACCTCTGCGTTGTGTATAAGTGCTTCGGGGGCAATTCATCTTCATCCTTCTTCTTCCCATTTTGAGAGGCTCATTCCAATGTGTGCTGCGTCAGGGCAATACTTTGGATCATCCACACGGATCTTGGAAGGAAGTGTTATGACCTGCGGGAGGGAACACCCACAGATCAAACAAGCTAGTTCCATGTGGAACAAGGTTAGATAGATGTCTATCCAAAATCGCTGCCCTACATACATACATCATCTCCCTGCATGAAGAAAACCGGGCGGCAGTTCATGCAGGACCACTGCACTGTGGTCTGAAGGAGCTTGAGAAGGAGCCTGCAAGCCCTGCGTGAGAAGAGCAACCATCCCACCCCACGTGCCACCTAATCCAGAGCACGACGTGTAGGCTGCTGTTGTGATGGTCGCTGGCACCAGCTCAACCTTGGCACAACAAGAGCCACACCTGAACCTGCTGAGCTGGCTCCAGAAACAGCGATGCACCCAGCGAGGTGTTCACACATCCTGTGGATGCAGGGGGAGCTTCCTGTGGTACCTTCCTCTTCCCTGCAATGAGCTGGCGTTGCTCCTGGATGTGCCTGGGGATCTTCTGCCCTGACCCTTTAAAAGGAACAGCGAAACAGTCCCCAACATAGAATAAAAACTAAAAATACACAAAATGAAAGTCGTGGAATCATGGAATGGTTTGGGTTGAAGGGAGCTTAAAGCTCCTCCAGCTCCAACCGCTGCCACGGGCAGGGACCCCTTCCACTGGAGCAGGGTGCTCCGAGCCCCTGTGTCCAGCCTGGCCTTGAGCACTGCCAGGGATGGGGCAGCCACAGCTTCTCTGGGCACCCTGTGCCAGCGCCTCAGCACCCTCACAGGGAAGAGCTTCTGCCTAAGAGCTCAGCTCAGTCTCCCCTCGGGCAGGTTCAAGCCATTCCCTTTGGCCTGTCCCTACAGGCCCTTGTCCCAAGCCCCTCTCCAGGTTTCCTGCAGCCCCTTTAGGCACTGGAGCTGCTCTCAGGTCTCCCCTTCAGGAGCCTTCTCTTCTCCAGGCTGCCCCAGCCCAGCTCTCTCAGCCTGGCTCCGTTAAAGGTACCCCAGTCCTCTCCATCATCTTCATGACCCTCTTCTGGAGACAAT
This sequence comes from Lathamus discolor, assembly GCF_037157495.1. Classification (NCBI taxonomy): domain Eukaryota; kingdom Metazoa; phylum Chordata; class Aves; order Psittaciformes; family Psittacidae; genus Lathamus; species Lathamus discolor. The sequence continues at coordinate 1,563,508 of NC_088906.1, forward strand.
CCAATGGATCCACGTCCTTCTTACCCTGGGGGCTCCAAATGTCCTTGATGCCCTTCTTGTCTACCTCACTGCTATCTCTTCCCCAGTACCAAACATTTATCATTCTCTAACAAAATCATACACTGAGCTTGATCTGTCTTTTCCCCCAGAAATGCCTCATAGGAACAAGATTAATTGTATACACTTCATAATGAATGTGAATACTGGAAGAAGTGACATTCTTGTCATGGAGATGGGTCATCATGGAATACACCAGTTCAGGGTGCAATTCAGGGGCTGCTCAAACACCCCCATGTTCAACCTGGCTTTTTGTTGATGTGGATTTTTAAGATGGATTTAAATAGCACCCCAACTTAGTCATGTAGATTTGACTGCCTGCACTCCCTGTGTAGCCCTTGGGGCCAGCACAGAACATCCACGTGTTATTCCCCCCATCCAGGATAGTCCATGAGGCAGGCGATGATGTTCCTCCCATCTGGACAAGCCTCTGAGAGAGGTGAGTGCGCCCTTTGGGATGTCTCATTTCTCTCTATGGACCATAAGGGAACCTGGAGCTCGCTCAGCTCCTGCCTGTTGGGTGGTGAGGGTAACATGAGTTGATCATCCTCCATCAGACCCATGTCACAGAGAATGTGCCAAGAACGAGCCTTTTCAAACCACAAAGACAATCCACAAACAGGCCCAAGCTGTTCGGGAGCACAACTGATGCAGGGACCCTCCACAGCCCACGTCTGTCTGTCAACCCATGTCATAAATGGGAATAACAATCCTAGTGCTTAGGCTGATGCTCGAGGAAATGCCTCCAGATTCCTGCAGGAGCATTTTAGAATAGAACAGTTCGGGTTGGAAAGGACCTTAAGACCGTCCAGTTCCAACCCCCTGCCATGGGCAGGGACACCTCACACTAAACCATCCCACCCAAGGCTTCATCCAACTTGGCCTTGAACACTGCCAGGGATGGAGCACTCACAACCTCCCTGGGCAACCCATTCCAGTGCCTCAGCACCCTCACAGGAAAGAATTTCCTCCTTAGATCCAATCTGAACTTCCCCTGTTTCAGTTTGAACCCGTTACCCCTTGTCCTGTCACTGCAGTCCCTGATGAAGAGTCCATCCCCAGCATCCCTATAGGCCCCCTTCAGACACTGGAAACTGCTCTGAGGTCTCCACGCAGCTTCTCTGCTCCAGGCTGAACAGCCCCAACTTCCTCAGCCTGGCTCCATACAGGAGCTGCTCCAGTCCCTGCTCATCCTCGTGGCCTCCTCTGGACTTGTTCCAACAGTTCCATGTCCTTTTTATGCTGAGGACACCAGAACTGCACCCGATGCTCCAGGTGAGGTCTACTCTGCTCTCGTGAGTGTTGTATTTTAATCAGATCAGCAGATAGATAAGTGCAGTAACGCACTTATTCCTCTTAAACAACTACTGTGCACAGTGGACACAGAGCAGTGTAGTACAGTAGCACATGAATAAAGACAGTACTTCAATTTAATAGCTGTCCAGATCAAGGAGATAGACTTGACGGTAGTAGCACACACAGGATTGAAATGGCAGCTCTTGATCACTGGTTGCCTAAACACCTGCGTAAGTAGGGCCCTAAGTCACTTAGAAATGGGACTGAGATCACCCAGAGCACTAATAAAAATGCCTTTCATCCCACAGACTTTCATTTTCTCCCACCTTCCATCCCAGCGACTAACAACAGCCTTTGTCTGTGGCCAGTGAAGGCAGCCACAGGTTCTGCTCCTGTAACTCTGAGGTTCCCCACCTTGTCTGCAAGAGCACATTGTGCTTATTACAGAGACACTTGGGAGCTGGAGTACGATCCCATGGATGTGATCAGTGGTACACAGAGGTCAGATGGAGTTTCCCTCACCTACATCTGAGGGAGACTGAAGGTTGCAATTAGAGCACAGAAATGAAGCCCTATGAGGGCATGTGGAGAGTTACATGAGTTGTCAACTCTATAGTAAAACACTGAGTCTTCATGACAAAGAATTAGAGGAGGTCTGGGAAGCCCCTGACATCATAGGATCATGGAATGATGGAATGGTTTGGGTTGGAATGGACCTGAAAGCTCCTTCAGCTCCAATCCAGCCCCAGGGACCCCTTCCACTGGAGCAGGGTGCTCCGAGCCCCTGTGTCCAACCTGGCCTTGAGCACTGCCAGGGATGGGGCAGCCGCAGCTTCTCCATTCCAGCATCCCACCACCCTCATGGGGAAGAACTTCCCCATATCCCATTTAACTCTTCCCTCTTCCTGCTGGAAGCCCAAACTCCTCATCCCACCCCTGCATCCCTTGTCCCAAGCCCCTCTCCAGGTTTCCTGCAGCCCCTTCAGGCACTGGAGCTGCTCTCAGGTCTCCCCTTCAGGACCCTTCTCTTCTCCAGGCTGCCCCAGCCCCGCTCTCTCTGCCTGGCTCCGCAGATCTTGGACTTTGAGGAAGCCAGGCTTAGGCAGGATGAGTTGTACCTGCTGTGGGTCAGGTCCCTACTTCCAGGGGTAGGTCACTCCCCACCTTTGCTTTGCCTGCTGGAAACACTCAGAATGGGGAGAGGGGTGAGCTGTGGTAAGGCTTGATTGTAGTCTCAGGTCTGCACCAGCAAGGATTCTTCTAATACAAACCAAAACATCACTTGACTTTGCCATCCCGTTATCAAATGACTAATGGCTATTTTAACAAATGGCTAATTATTCTGGGTTAACAGGAAGGTAAACAGGAGCATAACTTACTTGTAGCCACCTAGAGCATTAAATTATCTACTCAGAAAGTACTAATCATAATTATGGTACCTGTCAGTCTCTTATTTCCCCTGAAAGAATGTGAAAGTACCAATTTAACGCAATGTGTGAAAATAATGAAGTCATTTTTCCATTGCCGTCATCATTAACCACTGCAGTGAGTGGATGAAGCAGAAGTCTATTGCTTTGCTTCCCTTTATCGGCTTCGCCTGACATCTCTATCACACTCTGGTATCCCTGAGATCTCTTCAAGGCTGAGCAAGTCCTGGTTCCTCCACACACAGCAAAGCTGCAGCTGATGCCCTCGAGCAGGGGCGTGTGGGGCTGGAGAGAGGCAGAGATGAAATCTCCAAAGGGTTTTAGGTGGAGAAGAGATAGGGCCTGCAGAGAAAACAGGGAGAAAAATGAGGATGAGGAGGAAACGGGGTTGAGCTCCAGGTTACGTGCACCAGGTGTCACAGGCTCATGGAACAGTTGGGACTGGAAAGGTGTCATGAGAAAACGGGGCTGGTTTCCAATGTGCAGCTGCTTCCCAGCTGGAAAACAGTCAATGTGCGCTGCATCCATGGTAAAAAGGGAGGAAAAACATGAAGGCAGCTTCTTGCTGTGCAGAGGGGGTAAGTAAAGGGAGTTGTTGGAACTGCAGTAGCTGACACTGCCATCAGCGCTCACCCCATCCTCTCTATGGGTTTGGGACCATGGGGACTGCTTCCCTTGGAGAGAGCAGAGGTAGAGGACATCAGAGGAGTTTGGCAAACACCAAAGATGCCTTTAATTACGGAGAGCAATTTTAATAACATCCCTTGGTACGGGAAGCTGAAACAGCTGGGAATCATCCCGGCAGATGCTCAGGATCTGGTAAACAAGGTGATTACCTTCAAAAGTGGGTCCAGCGCTGCCTCCTCAGTGTCATCACATCTGGCAGGTCCACCACACCCCGTCACGCTGCCGTATCACCTGGGCTGGCCTCCCAATTGACTTGGAGGAGATAATTAGCCCAATCAAGGTCAGATTTGGTGATCAATTGAGTAAATCACTCTTTTGAGCTATTGGAAGCTCGATTGCTGTCATTAGCTCCGCAGCAGGAATAACAGCATCAACAAAGCAAGCGGAGGAAAGGTGGAGCAACACAGAAAGCACCAGAACTTGGACTGTTCTCACACCAGACCTGCCCAGCAAGGGGTCCTCACTACAGGAGAGACATCGAGGGGATGAAGCGGGGCCAGAGAAGGGCAATGGGGCTGGTGCAGAGACTGGAGCCCAGCGGTGATGGGGAACGGCTGAGGGACCTGGGGGGTTCAGATGGAGAAGAGAAGGCTCAGGGGGGACCTTATCCCTCACTGACAGGAGGATGGAGCCAGGCTCTGCTCCAAAGGAACAAGGGATGGGACAAGAGGAACCAGCCTCAAGCTGCCCCAGGGCAGGTTTAGATGGAGCTGAGGAACAATTCCTGCCCCAAAGGGTGCTCAGCATTGGAACAGGCTGCCCAGGGCAGGGCTGCAGGCACCGGCCCTGCGAGTGCTCACATACCCTCATTGCCATGGGTTAGGGGTGGCCTTGGCAGTGCTGGGAATGGTTGGACTGGATGATCTTGAAGGGCTTTCCCATCATGAGTCCATGATTCAGGTGATGCCCAACTCTGAAGGCATTTCAGCAAATCCAGCCAGTTGGGTTCTACACAAACCTGATGAAGAAAGACCTCCCCCTCCGGAGAATCCATCCTGGAACGTTTCTTTCTTTCCCCACATAACGGAGAAGTGAATCAAAGTTTCCTTTAACCCACCCTTACCACCCAGCAATGGGTTTAAGGACGGTGTTTCTTAGCCAAGAGGACTCTTCCATCAGAGGGGTTCTGCTGCGGAGCACGGTTGGGTCTGGGCCAGCAGGTTTTGCATGGTAGGTTGGGCACAACTTGCTGATGTGGTGCAACGTGCCCGGGGGGGACAACGTGCCATTGCCTCCCACCAGCACTCCCTGCACCATGCACAGCACCGGCCGGGCTGGCGTTCGGGCTGCGGCATCAATAAGATACGGAAGAGCTGCCCGGGTAGGATGTGGCGCTTGGATGCCTGTCTGATGGGCCAGGGATCTGTTAACGCGCTGGGTTACACCTCAGGGAAGAGCTGGGGATGGAGATAGAATCATAGAACCATGGAATGGGCTGGGTTGGAAGGGACCTCAAAGCTCCTCCAGCTCCAACCCCTGCCACGGGCACTGACCCCTTCCACTGGAGCAGCTTGCTCCAAGCCCCTGTGTTCAACCTGGCCTTGAGCACTGCCAGGGATGGGGCATCCAAACCTTCTCCATTCAACCCATCCCAGTGTCCCAGCACCCTCACAGGGAAGAGCTCCCTTATCTCCAACCTGAACCTCCCCTGTTCCAGTCTGAACCCATCACCCCTTGTCCCATCGCTCCAGCCCCTGATGCAGGTCCCTCCCCAGCATCCTTGGAGCCCCCTTCAGCCACTGGAAGCTGCTCTGAGGTCACCACGCAGCTTCTCTGCCCCAGGCTGAACAGCCCCACACAGCTCAGAGGCTGCCCCATGTGGTTGCACAGCGTGGGGTTTGCTATTGCCACACGCAATAGGAGGCTGTGGGGTTCAGGTCAGGCTTCACAGAGTAACTTTTGGTAGGGTTTGCCTTAGGTAGGAGAGTGCCATAGAATCCCTTAAGGCTGGATTGATCCCTCACAACCTCTGGGTACTGTGGCTCATCTCATGGTACAGGGATGGGGCATTTCAACTGGGGAACATGGGTGATCCTGACAGCTGAAAGGGATCGTGATGGGCTGTTACCAACCTGGTCCTTGAGCAAGGAAACCCTCCCAGGTCCACATTCAACGTGTGGTTTGGGGAGGAAAAGTAACCTGCTGAGCACCCAGCTCTGTTGGCACCCAGCGCTGCATCTCCGGCCCAGGTTAACAGGAAGGGATCAGTGCTGCTGCATGGCCCAAGAGGGCTGGAACTGAAGCTTTATCAGCTCAGGGATTATCTCATCCGTCAGCCACTTCCACCCTGGCCTGCAGCTGCACTTGGCTCACCAAGGCAGAGGGTGCCAGCCACAGCAGCAGGTTTGCACACTGGGATGACTGGCACTGCCGGGAAGCGCCACGTGAGCCGCAAGGAACCCTATGGCTCAGAAGGGTCGGAGGCTTCCTTCAGAGCAGCTTCCAGTGGCTGAAGGGGGCTACAAGGATGCTGGGGAGGGACCTGCACCAGGGACTGGAGCGATGGAACAAGGGGTGATGGGTTCAGACTGGAACAGGGGGAGTTCAGGTTGGAGATAAGGGAGTTCTTCCCTGTGAGGGTGCTGGGACACTGGGATGGGTTGAATGGAGAAGGTTTGGATGCCCCATCCCTGGCAGTGCTCAAGGCCAGGTTGGACGCAGGGGCTTGGAGCACCCTGCTCCAGTGGAAGGGGTCAGTGCCCATGGCAGGGGTTGGAACTGGATGAGCTTTAAGGTCTCTTCCAACCCAACCCATTCCACGATTCCATGATCAGATGTTGCTTTCAATCCTTCCTATGCCCGCAGCAGCCAACAAGGCACAGAAGTTTCAAATGCAGTCATTTATTGTCACTGGGGACCTCAGTGATCTCTGCTGGGAGCTGTGCAGACAAAGCCCCTCGCACCCTGGCACCAAACGCCCTTTGGAGCACAGGAGGTACCTCGGCTGCAAGCACCTTGCGTTAACAGGTAATTAACATCAATCTTCATGCATCTAAAACCTTTCCTGAGCCCTCTAGTGGTGTTTGGGCTTTAACCCCATCCGGAGCAGCGCTCTGCAGGACACCTGGGTGTGCAAACAGCCACGGAGCGCTTGGCATGACCAAAGGATGCCTTGAGCATGAAGCATCCCCTTGTATTCACCAGCGTTTTGGTGGCCTGGTGTGAGTAACCCCGGTCAGCGCAGCACCAGAGCCAAGCGTGAGGTCATGGAATCATGGAATGGTTCATGTTGGAAGGGACCTTAAAGCTCATCCAGCTCCAACCCTTGCCACGGGCAGGGACCCCTTCCACTGGAGCAGGGTGCTCCAAGCCCCTGTGTCCAACCTGGCCTTGAGCACTGCCGGGGATGGGGCAGCCCCAGCTTCAGCACCCTCATGATGAAGCAGGTCTCCCGCAGGCAGGTACGGCAGTACCAGAGCTCCCCTTGCCCTTGCTCGGCTGCTTCGCTCCAGACAAGGCAGCGGCACAGAAAGGGAGGATCAGTTTCCTCTTTACACATCCCATGGAGCCGGGCTTGGTCGGAGAGGTGAAACGAAAGCCCTGCAAGGCAGCCAAAGGGCTTGGCTCCTGGCTGCCAGCCCGGCCTCTGCTCCAACAGGTTTCAAACACCTCTGGAGGCACAACAGGAAGAGAGAGGACTTATTCCAGGGCTTTCCAAGAGGGGTTTTGTGCGGAGGCAGGAGGGAGGCTGGGGTCTGAGCACCCCCAGGACTACGAGGGGTCTGTCCAAGCCTGAGGCAAGCACCAGCTCCTGTTTCGGTTGGTTCTGGCCCCATCTCAAGCCCTGTAAAGATGAGGCAAGGCAGAGGAGCTGCAGCTCGGGCAGACCTGCCACGGACCCTGTCATCGGCCAACACAACCCAGCACTTTTCCTTTCGTCTCCCATGGGGCTGTGACTGCCCTGAGGAGGGTCCTTCCTTTAGGTGCTGTTTTAATGCACGACCTGAAATCCCCACCTCAGCCTCATGGATAATCTAAGGAGAAGTCGATTTGTCATTGAGGACAGCAGCAGGTTGTGGGTGACAATGGGGCAGTGCCTCTGAGCCAGGCTGCAACCCCTCCAGTGGCACTTTGTGGCCATGTCTACCTGATCTTCATCAATGCAGCACATCAAGCCCTGCTCCCGAGGCTACAGGAGATGGAGGCTTGCTTCTCCCCATAGTTCTAGTTAAAAGTGGATGTTTCCATGTCATGTAGACTTTCACCCAGGCCTCGTGGTCAACGGCAACAGAGCTGGTCAGGAAATGTGGATTGTGGATATATGAGTGTAATCCTAAAGGAATTCCAGCCCACTCAGGGTATAACTCATGAGCTTGGGAGCAAGAAGAAGGGCAGAGAAGCCCCAGCTGGGGTGGGTGGGAGGAAGAAGAGGAGGAAGGTTTGCTGTCAGCACCAGACACGATGTGGTTGCTGCAAATCCTGCTCTACCTGTCCCAGCTTTAGCTGAGAAAGCCCTGGTTGAAACGTGGCTGGGAGGGAGCTGGAGGTGCACCCGTCCCCAGTGCTCCCATGCATCCAGGTCACCCCTCAGATGTCCTGTTCAGAGACACCTAACATGGGAGCAGCGTGGGGTTTGAGCACTCGCAGAGGAGCAGGGCTGGCACCAAAGAAGGAGAAGGCTGGGGTGAAAGGCGCTTGACTTGGCTCCTTCTTCACAATCAAGGCTGGGGTGAATATTAGCTTGGGTGAAGGGCCCGAATTCCAGCCCTAGATGATGTAAAGATGATGTAAATCCCCAAATGATGTTCTTGGACATAGACTTCTTTGGCCCCCAGGAAGCTAATCAGCAAGATTCACCTTTGCTAGCACAAGGCATCCATGGAGAAGGACAGCAGAACCTCTCATGGTGAATCCAAGGGAAGAGTGGCCAGGATGTGAAGAGGAAAGAAAGGAAGGACTTCAGCATCCAGAGCAGCAGCAAAGCCCATGGAGGAGCCCAGCTCTGCTCCTTCGCTGGGTTTCTTTGGTAGCTTTAGGCACGGTTGTCGATGTGTTTGCTTAAAGCTCTTAGGTCTCTGTTGAGCTTTAAAGCTGCTTCCAAGCCCAGATGGTTGTGGTTGTGGCTGCTTCCAGGAGATGCTGATTCCAGTCTCTCTCTTGAGGTCAGTGGGTTTTCTTGTGAGCTTTGAACTTAGGCAAGTCAAGTTGGAGACGAATGAGCCGGGGGTGTTGCTGTTGCTGTTTGAAGTGTAAATAAGGGACTGAAGGATGCTGATTTCCACATTTAACCTCCCATAACCTCTCTGCACCTCACTTCCATCGCCCTGAACGTATCCTTCAGGACCACGAAGGCTCCAGCTGCTCAGGAGGTGTGTGCCATGTAAAGAGCAGTGTCCAGGATGCAGATGACCTCTCGGGAGACAACGTTCCATCCTCTCAGCAGAGCCTTACCCCTGGCAACAGCAAATGGTCCCTGCTCAACACAGGGACCCGACACAGCTACAGAGTGGGTGAGACTCCTCCATATTTGCACAGTGATCAGCTAAAGGGAAGCAATCTTGGTAGCTCCCGAGGCCCTCCCATAAATAAACATGATTAGTAACAATTAAAACCCCATTACAGCTCTAATTAGAGCCAATAGAATGCCACCCGGATTCATTCCCCAATAAGCTCATAAAATATCGCACCTATTATGTTGCTTTCTGTGTTCTAACGCAAAGAATATTGCACCACTCACACCCCGAACCAGGTTAAGTGATAGACACCTACCTGCTCTCCCTCGCTTCCAGCAGCATCCTGCACATGCAACCTCAACATCCAGGGCTATCTTCACACTCAATGAGTCCTGCTATTCCTGCAGTGCATGGCCAAGCCCCTCTTCGGCTCTCAAAGGGCTCTGCAGAATTCACCCAGGTTTGCTTTCGGCTTTTGAGATCTTTGTGTTCCACCTCAACAAGGCTTGGTGGAACACGGAGTGGCCCGTCAGTGGGACCCAACTGCCCTCTAAGCCACAGGGCATGTGGGTCTTGCGCTAGACCCACACTTGGTGGCTGAGCAGATCCACCACCCCAGCCTGCACCTCACAACCCCACGTTACTCAGACCCAGTGATGGAGGCTCAGTGGTAGAACCAGGAGTGAGACGTCTGCCACCTCGCTGTGAACTCCAATCTCAGCAAGCCAAAACTGATGAGAGGACACAGGCAGGTTCCCAGAGCACCCACCCCCTGGGGCAGGTTTTGTATCAGCACAGATCGTGCCTTTTGCTGTGGAAAACAAGAACTTACAAACCAACAAAACCCACAATAATTCATTACTTTTTATCCTTTATGTCCAAAATGGCAACAGCTCTACCTAGAAACACTGAGGAAGTGTCATCACTCGGTCACACTGAAGCTGTTTCACAAGGAAATTCACTCATTCGAAGCAAAACAGGCCTCTTGCTGCAAATATGGATCTACTGGTCCACAGGAGCAAGCAGCCACCCCAGTGCCAAGTGGAGCAGATGAAAGGCAGCCTTCATGGGCTGCTGTGATCCTCCATTCAAGCGTGAGGCACTCGGGCAATTAATGTTACTGCCTTTTTCATGAGCGCAGCAGATGGGAAAGATAAACTCCGTGTTAGAGCCTGGAAAAACTCCAGGAAAAGCTCCAGGAACTTCTAAAAGCCTGTGGTTTCCTGTGGGATGCAGCCTGCATCCGTGGCCGCCCCGGGTTCAGCGCACTGGAGACCTTCACCCTCTCTGCCATCATCCCAAAGAAGTCCTCAGGGATGCGCGAGGGCTTTGCACCACCTTGGTCTGCCCTTGGGGTCCTTGCTGGGATGAGGAAGGAGGAGATGCCTTCTTGGTGTCTCCCATCCCAATCCATAAACTTGAGAATCAGAAGTGTCATTGTTCAGGCAAGCAAGAGAATGAGGCACTTTGCAGCCTGTTACAAACACCAGAGGAGGAAGTCAGCTGAAAGAATATGCAGGGGAAAAGAAGACCCGCATGAGCGTAACCTTGGAACCATAGAATCCCAGACTGGTTTGGGTTGGAAGGGACCTTAAAGCTCATCCAGTTCCAACCCCCTGCCATGGATCTTCCACTAGACCCATTTGCTCGAAGCCCTCTCCAACCTGGCCTTGAACACTGCCCGGGATGGGGCAATAGCTCAAATAAGAACCGTCATTTCTTCCTCATTTCACTTCAACGGGCAGGCCCCTGTGAGATGGATCTTCTCCACTTCCATGTCTGCATCTGACCAGCACCGGGACTGCACCAGGACAAGGTCCAGGGCTCAGTGCAGCCGGGGTTGATTCACCCACCAGCCTGGCTCTCGCTCCTCCCAGCGCTGCAGCAGAGCCCAGCCAAGCGTTAATCACATTAATCCGGTTGCAATGGGGTGTTATTTATGAGGTCTAATGACTAACCTGGAGCTGTAATAGCAGGTTCCAGGTTGTCTCGTACTTTCACACTGCTTTTCTTCATGAGTAATTTGTGTCCACGTAGCATCTTCAGGTGCTGGTGTCCATGTAAGAGCCCGGCTCGTCAGGTAGATGGTGCTGCTTGCCCTTGTGCCAGCCAAGGCTGGAGGACTCTTCCCACTGCAGACCTCTGGTTGGTGTCCTCCAACCATCACATCCCGGTGGCCACATTCAAACTGACACCATCCAACTGCCACATCCCAATGGCCATGTTCAAACCAGGCCTAATGCAGCTGCCACATCCCAGTGGCCACATCCCAATGGCCACATCCCAATGGCCATGTTCAAACCAGGCCTAATGCAGCTGCCACATCCCAGTGGCCACATCCCAATGGCCACATCCCAATGGCCACATCCCAATGGCCATGTTCAAACCTGGCCTAATGCAGGTGCCACATCCCAATGGCCACATCCCAATGGCTATGTTCAAACCAGGCCTAATGCAGCTGCCACATCCCAGTGGCCACATCCCAATGGCCATGTCTAAACCACCCCAGTCTAACCACCACATCCCAACAGCCATGTTCAAACCAGGCCTAATGCAGCTGCCACATCCCAATGGCCACATCCCAATGGCCATGTCTAAACTACCCCAGTCTAACCACCGCATCCCAACAGCCATGTTCAAACTGCCACATCACAATGCCCATGTTCAAACCATCACATCCCAAAAGCCACATTCAAACCAGCACATCCCAATGGCCATGTTCAAACCACCCCAGTCCAACCACCACATCCCAACAGCCATGTTCAAACCACCCCAGTCCAACCACCACATCCCAATGGCCATGATCAAACCACCCCAGTCCAACCACCACATCCCAATGGCCATGTTCAAACCACCCCAGTCCAACCACCATATCCCAATGGCCATGTTCAAACCATCCCAATCCAACCACCACATCCCAATGGCCATGTTCAAACCACCCCAGTCCAACCACCACATCCCAATGGCCATGTTCAAACCACCCCAGTCCAACCACCATATCCCAATGGCCATGTTCAAACCACCCCAGTCCAACCACCACATCCCAATGGCCACGTTCAAACCACCCCAGTCCAACCACCACATCCCAGTGCCCATGTTCAAACCACCGCATCTGAACTGCGATGTTCAAACCATCACATCCCAACAGCCCCATTCAAACCAATACCAGTCCAGCTGTTGCATCCTAATGGCCATGTTGAAACCACCACATCCCAACAGCCATGTTCAGACTACCCCAGTCCAGCTGCCACAAGGACCTTGTTCAGACCACCGTGTTCAAACCATCACATTCAGACCATCATGAGCAAACTGCTCTCATTCATTGCCACATCCCAACCACAATGTCATAGAATTGTGAAATGGTTTGGGTTGGAAGGGACCTTGAGATCATCCAATTCCAGCTCCCTGCCACGGGCAGGGACCCCTTCCACTGGAGCAGGGTGCTCCGAGCCCCTGTGTCCAACCTGGCCTTGAGCACTGCCAGGGATGAGGCAGCCACAGCTTCTCTGGGCACCCTGTGCCAGCGCCTCAGCACCCTCACAGGGAAGAACTTCTTTATCTCCAGCCTGAGCTTCCCCTGTTCCAGTCTGAACCCATCACCCATCACTCCAGTCCCTGATGCAGGTCCCTCTCCAGCATCCTTGTAGCTCCCTTCAGATACTGGAGTGTCCCCACTGGTGGCCCTGCCTGCCTTGCTTGTGTGGTACCCATCAGCTGAGGGCTGGATACTTCATCCTGCTCCGTGTGGAATGAGCCCAATCCCCTCACCTCATGGCCAGCCCACTGACATCCCATGTCGCCATCCTGTGCCACATTGCTCAGAGCCACGGCTCTCCTGCCCCACAGGGAGATGGGGAGTCTACTGGGGAGGAGCAGGAAGGGGCAGGAGAGCCATCTTCCTCCTCCTCACCTCAGCCGGGCAGTGCATGGTGCTCAGTGATTTGAACCATGGGACAGGGCACCATTGCCATTCCTTATGGTGGAGACACCATCGCCATTCCTTATGGTGGAGACACCATTGCCATTCCTTGTGGTGAAGACACCATCGCCATTCCTTATGGTGGAGACACCATTGCCATTCCTTGTGGTGAAGACACCATGGCCATTCCTTATGGTGAAGGCACCATGGCCATTCCTTATGGTGAAGCGCAAAGGGTGTTTCCCCCCCCCCCCGGGGACCATTAAGTGATGAGACAACACAAAGAGATCTTTTCATCTCTCTGCAGTTTATTGGTAATGAAGAACTCGGAGGAGAGGGGCGCTGGTAGGAAGCAGCCGTGCAGCAGGGTTCACGCAACAGAAGGGCTGCAATAAGGCCATGCATACGTCAGGTGTGAAGAAGAGGGAAAGGGACCTATAAAACACTAAAGCTGCCAAATCACCCCACCAAGGCAAGGTGGACGTCTCAGAGACCTGTTTCTCACCCCCAACTCTGACTATGAGACATTATCACGTTTCTTCTGCTTACATGAGCGCCTGATAGAGCTGAAACAAGCATGTGGGTGACATGCAGGACACGCGCAGGCGCAAGGGGACATTGAAAAAGAGACCTTGAAAAGTGACAGGAAAGAGCCATTTTCGACACGCTCCTCCTCAGCCACAGCAGCAGCCGGGGCGGGGGGGGGCAGCAGCAAGAAGCGCAGCGAGGGATGCTCAGACGGGCGCTGGAACGCACAGGGGAGATCTTGCACCCCTGGAGCTGGTGGGGCTCCGAGAGGAGCTGGGTTCCACTGCAGACCCCCCCTCCTTGGGCAGGGTGACCTCTGAGCTATAAGGGAACAGTTCATTTCGTTGCTGGGCACCGGTGAGGCTGGCAGGGGCTGTGCTGGAGGGAGGGGACGGCGCTGCTCTCCTTGGTGGGACTGAGGGCAGGGCTCAGTATTTTACACCCGAGGATTTGACCGTTGTGGTGGTGACGCATCTCCGCACCGAGGAGGATCCGGCCCCGGGCATGAAGTTGCCACCTCCAGGGTTGCAAATCCTCCCGCTTCCAGAGGAGAAGCCGCTGGTGAGGATGGCTCCCCCCAAGCCACAGTTGCCTCCGATGATGTTGGGTGCTCCAACCACGCACACCCCTCCTCCCAGGCCATTGCTGGGGCCAAAGCCGCAGGGTCTGCCTCCAACCACGGAGCCTTTGCCTACCACAGCTGCAAGACAAGGGCAAGGCTCAGTGAGCATCGAGTGACCCCTCATGAAACCCAGGGAAAAGCCGTTCTGCAGAGGGGAAGGTGGGCAGATACTTACAGACATTGACGTTGGACGGGTTATCGAAACAGAGCCTGTGTAGGGAAAGGAGCACAGGTTGTAAATCTGATCTAATAGACAGCAGCTCAGCCCCATGCAACCTCCAAGTGCTCCTCTTATCTCCTGTTGTATTTAACATAACCAAAACCACTGAGGAACATTCCCTGTGGGGACCTCCTTGCTATTTTAGGCTTAAAAACTTGAGGAAGACCTGGAAGATTCCAAGATTAAATGGGCTCAACCTGTCCCAGGGAATACCTCAGCCAGGACAACAGGACAGGAGCTCTTACCTGTTCTCCTCTCCCTCCAGCAGCTTCCTGTACATGGCAATCTCAACGTCCAGGGCAATCTTGATGTTGAGCAGCTCCTGGTACTCCTTCAGCAAGCGAGCCAGCTCCTCCTTGTCTTTGCTCAGGGCACATTCCAGCTCTTCCAGTTTCCTCCTGGCATCCTTCAGGGCCATCTCACCCCGCTCCTCGGCCTCAGCAATTGCTGATTGCAGCTGATGGTTCTGGGGGAAAGAGAAGCAGTTCTTAAGTGCCCTCCTGCACAGCCTCCATTGGAGAAGCCTCAGGGCACAAACTGGATGGAAACAGGCAGGAGCCATCAATCTGCTCCAAAGGACCTGAATTCCAATGGCTGTTTCCCTCACACGTTCCTCCCTGCTTCACCACGATGATGCTGAGGAGCCCCTACCTGCTTCTTGACGTTCTCAATCTCAGCCCGCAGCCTCTGCACGTTCCTGGTCAGCTCCTGGATCTCAATCTTGGTGTTGCGGAGGCTGTCCCCGTGCCTTCCAGCAGTGTTCTGCAGCTCTTCATACTGATGGCACAGAGCAACCCATCAGTGACACCAAGACCTCAGCTGGTTCCTCTGGTCTACATCCAATAGCAGAGACTCTTCCAGAAGCCTTTACTACATCCCAACTCACCCTGCTCTGGTACCAAGCCTCAGCTTCAGCTCTGCTGTTCTGGGCGATCTGCTCGTACTGGCGCCTGACCTCCTCGATGATGCTGTCCAGGTCCAGGTGCCGGTTGTTGTCCATGGACACCACCACGGACAGGTCCCGGCTGATGGTCTGCATCTGAGCCAGCTCCTACAACCAAGACAGGAGTCAGCCTGAGCGTCTGAGGAGGGCACAGAGGAGCAGCAGCTCCAAGCAGCCTCTGCAGACCAACCTCAAGGGACACCCCATCCCACCCCAGTGTCTTTGCCCACCACATTGCAACTGCAGCGAGCTCATGGGGAGGGAAGGCTCTTACCTCCTCATAGATGCACCTCAGGAAGCTGATTTCATCGGTCAGAGCTCCCACCTTGGCTTCCAACTCTACTTTAGTCATGTAGGCACAGTCCACATCCTAAAGGAAAGATTCACAGAGACAGACATCAGCTTCCTCCCACCCCAGCACCATCCCATTGCTTCCCTCTTCCAACACCTTAGCAGCCTCCTCTACTCTGTCTCTGTTACTCACCTTCTTGAGCACCACGAACTCATTCTCAGCAGCAGTGCGCCTATTGATTTCTTCTTCATACCTATTGAAGAGGACAAGACCATATGAGCAACCTGCTCTAGTGGAAGGTGCCCCTGCCCATGGCAGAGGCTTGAAACTGGATGAGCTTTGGTCCCTTCCAACCCAAACCAGGCTATAAGTCTCTTGGACTCATCTGTCAACCCCCCTTTCCCCTGTCCCATTTCTCCAGAGCTCCTCAGCAAGGGGAAGCCCAAGCTCTGCTCTCCAGGCTGCTTGAGCTCCTTCCTGAGCCTGCCCCGGCACTTACTTGCTCTTGTACTCCTCCACGTACTGCCGCATGCTCTGCAGCTCCGACTCGAGCTGCCCCCTCTGTCCCAGGAGAGACTCCAGCCTCCTCCTCAGGTTCTGGATGTAGTTTTCGAAGATGACATCGAGGTTCTTCCTCGGCCCTGTTGGTCCTTGCTGCTGGAGCAGCTCCCATTTGGTGGCCAGGACCTTGTTCTGTTGCTCCAGGAAGCGGACCTGAAAGCCCACCGAGGGATGTGTGAGATTCATATGGGGAACATCACACAACCCAAACCTCCTCTTGCTGATGTGGGAGACCAAGGGAATCACTTCCCAGATCCCCACTATGACTATGGCTGGTTAAAAACCACTTTCCAAGAGGAAGATTCCTCCTTTCTTTCTCCCTTTTTTTCAACTATCCTTGAATTTCTCCTCTTTTCTCCTTCATTTCTGCTGTACTTTGGTTCTTTGTTGGAACATCACATTCCAGTTTTGCAGTTTTGTCCTTTCCAGTTGCCAATTCTGATCTGGAATTCATTTCCAGAAGCATCAGATCATCGTTTTTACCTTCCAGTGAATGAAATCCCACATTGGGATCTCAAGAGTGGAAAACATTCCTCTTAGCAGATACGAGAGGAATTCGGTATTCACGTCATGCATTTAAACAACTCTGAAGCACATTTGCAGACAGCGTTCTCCCAGTGCAGGAACTCTAAAGAGTACCCAACTGTACTTGAGCTGAAGTAAAGAACAGCCAGGAATGAACTCAAAGCTCTTCCTGACATTCCAAGTCCCTCAAGAAGAACAAACCCTTGAAAAGCACGGACTTAAAGGATAACTGAGTGTATCGCGACCGCTTTTGGCCTCAAAGAGCACAAGAGAAAAGCAAAGCAAGAAGTTGGATCAACCAAACCCAGAGAAAGTCCTTTGGTTTCTCTGTGGATGGAAGGTTATTACATTGCCTTAGGAGGACTCAGTACAAGCACCGCCAGCCCTCCAGAGCTGCCCACACAGAGCTGTGAAGGGCAGTTTTCCCCTCTCCACAGCACAGGAAAGCTCCTCAGAGTCCCCATTCCCAAGCAAACACAGTTCCAGCCTCTCACCTTGTCAATGAAAGAGGCAAACTGATTGTTAAGAGTCTTGATCTGCTCCTTCTCCTGGCACTTCACTTGTTGGATCTGAGGGTCAATGTCAACATGGACCGGCCGCAGGAGGGTTGGGTCAACCTGCACCGGTTGGATGCCTCCAGGGAACCCAGGACCACCTCTCACAGGACCACCAAAGCCACCTATTCCTCCACCAATGATACCTCCTCCAATGCCGCCAAATCCTCCTCCAAAGCCTCCACCAAAGCCACCAATTCTACATCCATATCCACCGCCAAAAGAGCCACCCATGGAAATCCTTCCGTTGCCACCCATGTTATGGAGGCTCCTGCTGCTAAAACCTGCACAACGTCCATTGCCTCCAAATCCCCTGGATGTGGAGAACGAGCTATAGCTGATCCTGCTTCTGCCCCCACATCCTCCAAAGCCACCACCGACGGCAGAGCAAGAGCTGAATCCCCTTTTGCTTCCGCCTCCAAAGCTTCTGCAGATTGACTGCCGAGACATGGCCGGTTCTTCCAAGCGGAGTCGAGGCGAGCAGAAGGACCAAGGGAGCTGTGCTGCTGCGGGATGAGTGCGGAGAGAAGTGCGCACAGTCTTCTCTGGCTCCACAGCTCCAGGCATTCCCTTTTATCTGTTCCTGGAGGTGGGCTGGGTCTGCAAGGGCGTGAAGAGGAAACAAATTTACTGTCTTCATCAGCTTGGTGCGGTTAACAGATTTTTGCCAAATTGTTGACTCCACCCAGAAATACGCTTTGCAATGCAGAAGAGGATAAAAGAGCAAGAGCATTGGAACAGGTCTCAGTGAGTAAGTGGACTCTTATATCTTTATGGCATCAGGAAAACTCTGTTTTACAGGGATGTAGTCATGTTCTTCCCTCCTCCCACCTTCCTACCTGCTCTTAATGATTTTGCAGTTTGTCTGGAGCTGCATCGTTTGCCCTGACGCTTAGTGTCAGACCAGCTTTTTGGTGCAAACCAACCGGGATGAGGCTTTCACAACTCCCCCAAGCACACCCCAAATCTCCTGCTTAAGTGGAAAATTGCCGATGGCTTTCCAAGAGGCAGTTTCCCTGTGCCGAGCAAAACCACCACACATTAACATTTAACAACGGTCAGCATTTCTCTTTTATCCAGAAAGGAGGTGCTTGGTTCCTTTCCTAAGAGCATCAGTTGGGATGGGAGTGCCTGCTTCCAGGGCACGTTCCTGCAGAATGTGTCTCCCAGAGTCTGAGCTACCCAAGTACTGAGACTCGGAGCACCAGAGTGGAATGAGCAGGAGAACCAGGATATCCAAGCTCCTTCCTTGTGCGTTTCTGATGGCCACAGGGATTGCTGAACCTGCAGAGGATGGAAAGGACGCTTCGGGCGCTACACGGGGTAATGATGACTGAAGGCAAACAGCAGAGAACTGCAGGCAGAGGTGGCAGTGGCTTCTTAAAATGATGTCTTTTTACTTGATTTGGTAGGCAAATGATGCAGCTGAGTTCATCATATTGATCAGCTAGGAATAAGGGGCAGCCGTGACACAGAACTCTCAACACTTTCATAAGCAGTAACTGAGTTCTCAAGAGTGGAGCTACTCTTTCCCAAGTGGTAGCAGTTCAGGTGTTGCTGTTTATCATTGCTTTGGGAGGAACGGCATCATTGCCCCCAGCTTCGACCACAGCAGATTTAGGTGGGGTTGGAAGGGTGATGCTTGTATTCACTTCAGCAAACCGGGGGGTTAAAACAGCCGTGGTGGCTTCAAACTACATAAGAACAATGTTGAATCTCGAGCACAAGCGCTGTGGCGCTGAAGTGGGAGGTTTACCTGCAGGGCATCTTGCAGAAATCTTCTGGGTCTCATTAATCAAATAGACGTGATAGATGCAGTCATGAAACTCAACAAAAAAACCCAATATATTCCTAGTGCTTCGTTCCATAAATCATCAACAGAAGTCAAAGGGAAGAGATTTTAAAGCCTTCCACCCGTTTCAGCTCCCCACTCTCATGCCGCCTGTTGGCTTCCAAAGCACGAGACTCATCCGAGTATGAATTTTAACCGTCACATGTTAGACTTTGTGCACCTAAACGCTGCTTGCAAGTATCCCGAGGGGCCACCCAGCAGCCTCAGACACTTCAGAGCCTTTCAACACCAGCCCAGAGAATCACTCCCAAAAGCCACAAGAGGAACAGAAATGCCGTTGGCTTTCACTGAGGCCAAGGCTGCCGAGCACCACAGCCCAGGCACAGCATTGGGGTGGGATAGGGGAGAACGTGACCCTTGGGGGGGCCTCAGGTCATGGTTGACCAAGGGTGACCCTACCCTTGAGGGGGACTCAACTCATGGTTGGCCAAGGGTGAACCTACCCTTGAGGGGGCCTCAGGTCATGGTTGACCAAGGGTGACCCTACCCTTGAGGGGGACTCAACTCATGGCTGACCAAGGGTGAACCTACACATAAGGGGCACACAGACTAAGGGTTATCCAGATGTGTGGCTGCAGCTGGACCATGGGCAGTGATTCCTACAGCAGGGAACTGGGGAACCTTCCCTTCCTAAAGCAGCTGGAATTAGAACAGCGTGCCCAGGGAAGCTGGGGCTGCCCCATCCCTGGCAGTGCTCAAGGCCAGGTTGGACACAGGGGCTTGGAGCAAGCTGCTCCAGTGGAAGGGGTCCCTGCCCGTGGCAGGGGTTGGAACTGGATGAGCTTTAAGGTCCCTTCCAACCCAACCCATTCCATTCTTCTATGATTTTATGGAATGAAGGGGATCTTATATCCCGGTTGCTCTCCAAAGACACAGAGTCAAGTTCTCCAGACCCCTCTGCAGCCCAGTGCACTTGCTCATGGCGAGCACTCCCGGGGAGGCGTGGGGTGTAGGGTAGCTCCGTTTTTGCTCACAATAAACCAGGTCATCTCTTCCCATGGCCTCCCTCCAGATTGCCACACACACGGTAGCTGCCTCTCTCAGCAGGCAGCATGGCTTGGTCGGAACATCCCACATGGAGGCTCCACCACGAAGGGGAAGATCTGTTAAGTCAGCCAAATGCCTGGCTGCTGACCACAGCGAGCACGTACAGATAAGACGCCCAGATTGAGTCACTCTGACGTCTTCAGACGAGATGGGGAGATTACACCAAACCTGGAGTCACTGCAGCCTCCTCCAGGTAAAACTCGACAGACGGCCCGGGCTCTCGCCGTGCCTTCAGATCTCTTTCGCAAGGAGCTGTGCACAGCACAATCATCCCCGCCGCGCAAAGAGTGAGCACTGCAGAAAGCGTGGAGGGAGCCCAAGCCAGGCTGCAGCTTCGGCTCTCACACAGCAAAGAGCTGCAGGCGGCAGAGACGAGGGTGTCGCAATGATTCCTCACAACAATACCTACAACGCCGTGCTTCAGATTATAAAGCGGAGAAGAAACAGAGTCTTAAACTTAAGAACAAAAATAGGTGACTCTTGCCCCAAGCCAAACCCTAAAGTGCTCCTGGCTCAGCCCCAGCTTCTCAAAGGCATCGCCTTCTGTTTCGGCCAAACCCAGGCACGTTCCCAGCTCCAGCCTCTTGTGATGGGCTTCCAAGGGAGGAGAAGTGCCTCTTCCAAGAGGCCTCACACCGTTCCCCAACCGCCTTGCCTGCACCTCTGCTGGGTCTGCAGCTTCCTGACCCGCTGTGGGGCCACCAGCAGCTCCCAGTGGGTGGCTGTGGGGCTCCTGAAGCATCACTGAAAGCGGTTTCTGCCTCTTTGATCTCTTCTTGTGGTGGAGGAGCGGGAGCCCGGCGCAGATCAAACACACCGGCTCTCTTCTCCCGTTCCCCTCCTCGAGCTACACCAGATCCCTCCCACCTGTGAAGAAGAGACACTGGGGGATGAACGGGCCCTTGAGGGAGCTGATGGAAACCCAAGCCCACGCTGTGGGTGAGTCACGTCTGTGGAGCTCTTCATTCCCCTGCTGCTGGTCAGTGAAGGGGAGGGTGAGGTGATGCTTCCCAAGCCTATGGAACCAGATCTGTGCCGCAGCCACAGCCCCTTGTTCACCAGCGGGAGGTGCTTGGCCAACGCTCCTACCCCTGCTCCCAGGCAGCTCCGAACCTGCCCCACCAACACTGACCACAAGACTCCTTCCATTGCCACCTTCCCCTACCACAAAGCGAAGTCCACTCGGAGGCAGGAAACTCAGATGAGCTGACAACAGTGTGTTATTGATCTGATTCCTGCCCCCACCCCGCTGCTGATCTCCATCATCAATCAACGCGTTTGGGTTTCTATTGGTTTTGCCAGCCTGCACTGGCTGCATTCCTGCACCAGTCCCATAACTTTGCGGTGGTGATTCCATCACTGGTTCTTCCCATGCTAAAAGCCTGGAATCCAAGAGGGAGATGGATCAAGCCCCTTTCCCAGAGCAGCAGCAGGGTCTGAACACACCACTCTGGTAGGAGTCGACACGGGGAAAAGGGCCTTGAGGGGATTAGTCTGGATAAAGGCTGATCCCTAAATATTGGCTCATTGCTCCAGTGGGTGTTGGACCCCGCAGTGCTGGAGGTTTCCAGGCACTACAGATGGGGACATCCCCTGTGGAAACGACTACACAGGATTCCAAGGACGCGGCTCTATCAGGACCTGCCCAAACCTTTAACAGCGTCTTTAATTCCCCCACTTTGGGCTCCCATTGCCCTGGCCTGCTCACATTTACTGACGTTGTGTGACCTGAGCACCCGGAACCCACCATTGCAGGTAAGGACTTGTGCTCCCAGGCACTGTAATGACTGACCAGAGTCAAGAGGCATCACTCATGCTTAAACACTTGCCTGGCTCCATTCCCACACCCTCAAAGCACAGCCACGCCGCATTGAACGGAACAACCCAAACCTTCCCAATGCAACGACACAAAAGCGTAGTGAATGTTCTATGCAATTTATTGGGAATGGCAACATCCCGAGGAAGTAGGGCTGATCGCAGACAGGAGAGGAAGGGAGGTGGGGACAGCACATCCCGTTCCATGTCACAAGGCATCGGGAACAAGCTTTGTTCTCCTGCGGAAGAG
The DNA here is from genome assembly GCF_037157495.1 of Lathamus discolor. Lineage (NCBI taxonomy): Eukaryota > Metazoa > Chordata > Aves > Psittaciformes > Psittacidae > Lathamus > Lathamus discolor. The sequence goes on from NC_088906.1 coordinate 1,585,496, forward strand.
TCCATGTGTGTGAGAGAGCTGTGACCCGGTCAGCAAGGACAAGGGGAAGGGAAGCCACAGCTTGTCCCGAGGGCTGGTGAATGGAAGCGGTGGATGCACCACATGCAGAAGCACCCGGGGGGCACGGCCACGGAGCAAGAGCAGCAAAGAGGAGCTTTATACACGCTCGCACAGGCAGAGCCCCCGCTCCTCCGGGCCGGGTGCCCAGCGGGGACCTTCCTTTGCCCGGCGCGGGGCTCCCCGCAGGGCCCGGCTGCAGGAGCCGGGTGGCGGTGGCACAGGCGAGGGACACAGTCCGTGTGGCTGCCGGAGCCCGGGGCTGGCTGCGGGGAGGCTGGGCTGCTGCCGGGGGAGCGGGGGAGACGCCGCTTTCCTCTGCCGGCGCGGCGCGGGGCTCAGAACCTCACTGCTGACGACTTGACGGCGGTGGTGGTGACACATCTCCGCACGGAGGACGAGCCCCCCCCGGAGCTGAAGCTGCCCCCGCCGGAGCCGCACATCCTCCCGCTGCCGGAGGAGAAGCCGCCGCCGAGCATCCCTCCTCCCAGCCCGCAGCTGCCGCCGCCGAAGCTGCCTCCGGCGCCGCCTCCCATTCCCATCCCTCCTCCCATTCCCATTCCCCCTCCCAAGCCGCAGCTGCCGCCGCCGAAGCCTCCTCCCATGCCGCTGCCTCCTCCGAAGCCGCCTCCCATTCCTCCTCTGCCGCCGGTGACGGTGGTCCTGCCTACCACGGCTGCAAGGGAAGCGCAGGTTACACGCACGTCCGTCGTATCTCCAAAGGAGGAGGGCAAGCAAAGCAGGGCAGATACTTACAGACGTTGACGTTGGACATGCCGTCGTTGCACAGCCTGTGAGGGAGAACAGGAGCAGTTATTCCGCTGGGAAATGCACGTTTCTTTAGCTGAGGATTTCCCACTTTCTACCAGGTCGATATTCCCGACTTGTCTAAATTTCCCAGTTATTCTTCAAAGCAAGTGAGCAAGTTCGAACTGAGCACTCCCATGAGCAATATGTAGAACATGCTTCAGACTAAGGATTAGAGCACCAGCGGTATGGAATTCACCTTCAGATAAAGGTTTTAACACAGCCAAGGGTTTAGTCAAATGGGCACAAGGGAGAGGTACCTGTTCTCCTCTCCCTCCAGCAGCTTCCTGTACATGGCAATCTCAACGTCCAGGGCAATCTTGATGTTGAGCAGCTCCTGGTACTCCTTCAGCAAGCGAGCCAGCTCCTCCTTGTCTTTGCCCAGGGCAGCTTCCAGCTCTTCCAGTTTCCTCCTGGCATCCTTCAGGGCCATCTCACCCCGCTCCTCGGCCTCAGCAATTGCTGCCTGAAGCTGCTGGTTCTGATTAAGCAAAGAGAGGAGCGGTTTCTCTGTGCCCTCCTGCACACCCTCCACTGGAGAAGCCTCAGGGCACAAACTGGATGGAAACAGGCAGGAGCCATCAATCTGCTCCAAAGGACCTGAATTCCAATGGCTGTTTCCCTCACACGTTCCTCCCTGCTTCACCACGATGATGCTGAGGAGCCCCTACCTGCTTCTTGACGCTCTCAATCTCAGCCCGCAGCCTCTGCACGTTCCTGGTCAGCTCCTGGATCTCAATCTTGGTGTTGCGGAGGCTGTCCCCGTGCCTTCCAGCAGTGTTCTGCAGCTCTTCATACTGATGGCACAGAGCAACCCATCAGTGACACCAAGACCTCAGCTGGTTCCTCTGCTCTGCATCCAATAGCAGAGACTCTTCCAGAAGCCTTGAACTGCTCCCAACTCACCCTGCTCTGGTACCAAGCCTCAGCTTCAGCTCTGCTGCTCTGCGCGATCTGCTCGTACTGGCGCCTGACCTCCTCGATGATGCTGTCCATGTCCAGGTTCCTGCTGTTGTCCATGGACACCACCACGGACAGGTCCCGGCTGATGGTCTGCATCTGAGACAGTTCCTGCAACCAAAACAGGCAGCCCAAGTGACTCTCAAGACCAAATCCTCATGGACACCCAGTCCCACCCCAGTGTCTTTGCCCACCACACACCTTATTGCATCTCCAGCCAGCCCAGGAGATGAGAGAGCTCTTACCTCCTCATAGACGTATCTCAGGAAGTTTATTTCATCGGTCAGAGCTCCCACCTTGGCTTCCAACTCTACTTTAGTCATGTAGGCATTGTCCACATCCTAAAGGAACGACCACACAGGCACACATCAGCTTCATCCCACCCCAGAAGAGCTGTTGACACCAATGCTCCTGTTGGGAGCTATTTATCTTGTTGCTTCCCCCTCCCAACATCTTTGCAGCCTCCTCTCCTGTTGCCCCTGTATCTCACCTTCTTGAGCACCACGAACTCATTCTCAGCAGCAGTGCGCCTGTTGATTTCTTCTTCATATCTGTAGAAGGGGACAGGGCCAGATCAATCTCTTGGGTCAACCACAGAACCCCCCTTTCCCCAGTCCCATTTCTCCAGAGCTCCTCAGCAAGGGGAAGCCCAAGCTCTGCTCTCCAGGCTGCTTGAGCTCCTTCCTGAGCCTGCCCCGGCACTTACTTGCTCTTGTACTCCTCCACGTACTGCCGCATGCTCTGCAGCTCCGACTCGAGCTGCCCCCTCTCTCCCAGGATGGAATCCAGCCTCCTCCTCAGGTTCTGGATGTAGTTTTCGAAGATGACATCGAGATTCTTCCTCGGCCCTGTTGATCCTTGCTGCTGGAGCAGCTCCCATTTGGTGGCCAGGACCTTGTTCTGTTGCTCCAGGAAGCGGACCTGAAAGCCCACCGAGGGATGTGTGAGGAACACCACACAACCCAAACCTCCTGCTGACGCTGGAGGCCGAGGGAATCACTTCCCAAAGCCCCAGTTGTGCCTTATTGACACACTCAGCTCCTAAGGCCATGACAAACGTTACTAAACTCTGAGTCATTCTGAACTCTGGGACAAAATGTTGTTGCGAATGGAAGCATCCCTATTTCCCATAGCATCCATTTGGGCATCGCTGTCATCTCCGACTTGTCAAGAAAACCAGTGCATCTTTGATCTAACTATTCATTTACAGGGAATTTTGCATTTCTTGGGCTCCTTTTTGGAATGAGAACAGTCCAGGAGCGTTGGAAAGGTGCCTGGGACTCTGAAGGTCATAGAATCTGATCCCCGAAAAGAAAGCTTCATCAGAAGGAGAAGCCCAATAATGACAGCTCTTTGGACAACTGAATGTGCGCGGATGACTTTACCCTGAATCACTAGAAATTAGGCTGAAGAGATGACAAGGCAAGAGAATCACACAATGTCCTACAGATGTTCCCTGTCATCCTCTATGAACGTGCAAACCTTGCCCATTGTTCCCTACTCCTTAGTAAGACGTTACTAACAACTCGTTGCTAAGGCCAACTCCAATAAGCCCTTGTTGGGAAGAAACAGCAGATCCATTTCCACACCTGAAGTCGTTCAGAATTCCCACCTCTGACCAAGCCCGGTCCTACGCTCTCACCTTGTCAATGAAGGAGGCAAACTGATTGTTAAGAGTCTTGATCTGCTCCTTCTCCTGGTTTTTCACTTGCTGGATTTGGGGGTCGATCTCAACATGGACCGGCCGCAGGAGGCTTGAGTCAACTTGCACCGGCTGGATGCCTCCAGGAAAGCCAGGGCCACCAAAGCCACCCATTCCTCCACCACCAAAGCCGCCCATTCCTCCACCACCAAAGCCACCCATTCCTCCACCACCCATTCCACCACCAAAGCCACCCATGCCTCCACCAAAGCCACCCATTCCTCCTCCGCAGGGTCCACCAAAGCCACCCATTCTGCCTCCGTATCCTCCACCACCGTAGCAGCCACCCACAGCAATTCTTCTGCTGCCACCCATGTTATGGAGGCTCCTGCTGCTATACCCTCCGCATTGTCCGCCTCCTCCACCTCCCCTGGATGAGGAGTACGAGCTGTAGCTGATCCTGCTTCTGCCACCACCTCCTCCAAAGCCACCACCAACGGCAGAGCAAGAGCTGTAGCCCCTTCTGCTCCCTCCTCCGAAGCTTCTGCAGACAGACTGCCGAGACATGGCCGGCTCTTCCAAGCGGAGTCAAAACCAAGAGGAGCAGAAGATCCAATGGAGCTGTGCTGCTGTGGGATGAGCACAGGGAGAAGTGTGCCCAGTCTTCTCTGGCTCCGCAGCTCCAGGCTTTCCCTTTTATCCGCTCCTGGAGGTGGGCTGGGGCCGCATGGGCGTGAAGGTGGAACCCGATTTATTATGTTCATCAGCACGGGGCTGTTGACAGATTCCCAGTTGAGCTTTGCCATATTTGGGCCTGCCTGGAAACACACCCTGCAATAGAGAAGGGAATAAAAGCACAAGAACATTGGAACCGGTCGCAGTGACTAAGTGGACTCCCCTATCTTTATAACATCTTGACAATCACCTTGTACAATAACGCGCTTCTCTGCAGCCCCTTCTTGGCCTTCCAGCCTTTATTAGTAGCTCCCAATCATTCCAGATACAGATCTTCCCAATCAAAGCTCCATGGAAAGCAGCCGTTTTTGATGACATCCCAGCTATAATATTAGCTTTCACAATTCCTCACACACACCCTAAATCCCCTTTTTATATGTCAAGTTGCCTTTGGCATTTCAGACGTTTCCCAATCGCGAATGGGAACTCATGACACCGAATTTTGAAGAGACTCAGCAGATTCTCCTGCTGCGAAGGGAAAACATCGCCTCGGTCGCACTCGGAATGGGAGTGTCTTCAACCCAGGGATTAAATTCCCTCCACGGGTATTTCCCCAGGTCTATGACAACTCACCAGGACCTCGGATGATGCTGGGGCAGAGCGAACACAACAGCTTGGGTCATTGTGTTCCTTCTCTAAGCTCTTCTAAGTGACAGGGCATGATGACCTGTGCAAGAACAAGGGACATTGGGCAGCTGCTTCAGTGACTGGGGACAGACAGACAAGTCCTTTAGAAGTGATGGTGAACACTTGATGATGAACCCTTGGAGATGGTGAGGGGATCCTGCAGCTCGGATCAGTGTTGTGACCTCTTCTTTACCCGGTTATCTCCAAAGATGAGACAGCAGAAGTGGGAAAACCCGGTGAGAAACAGAGCTGTTACAACTCTAAGGCACAGTATAACCTCTTGATTGCAAATATGGAGTTGGGAAAGGAATGTGTTGTAGAAACGGGTTTCTGGGATGCCTCTGAAATAAAGAAACCTGGTTTCTGATTGCATGTAATTGGTATTTTAAGTAATTGCTCATAAGGTTCCAGATTATGAGAGCAAATAAAAGCTGACAGTGATGGGCATGTTCCGAAGAACTGAGGTTATAGGTGCTGGTTAAAAGGAAACTGGGATCTGTAAATGCTACCTAAAAGGCACCTACAAGGTCTTACCTCTCTGGATCCTGTCAATCAAATATATGTATAGGTTTTCTCTAGATAATACCCAGCACACACAGAGAAAATAGACACTAGAGCCCTTCCAGAGACTTAAAACAGCAATGACCATGGATTTGGAATCATGAAAGCACAGCTTGGTTTGTGTTGGAAGGGACCTCAAAGCTCCTCCAGCTCCAATCCAGCCCCAGGGACCCCTTCCACTGGAGCAGGGTGCTCCGAGCCCCTGTGTCCAACCTGGCCTTGAGCACTGCCAGGGATGGGGCAGCCACAGCTTCTCTGGGCACCCTGTGCCAGCGCCTCAGCACCCTCCCAGGGAAGAGCTTCTGCCTAAGAGCTCAGCTCAGTCTCCCCTTGGGCAGGTTATGAGTGAAATACCTACGTTCCTTCCAAAGACCTGTGGACAGACGGATGAATGCGTGCATCCGCACTGAATGTTCGCAATCACACACGAGACTTTGTGCACCTTAGCACCGTCTGCAAGCACCACGAGGGGCCACCCGGCAGCCTCAGACACTTCAGAGCCTTTCAACACCAGCCCAGAGAATCACTCCCAAAAGCCACAAGAGGAACAGAAATGCCGTTGGCTTTCACTGAGGCCAAGGCTGCCGAGCACCACAGCCCAGGCACAGCATTGGGGTGGGATAGGGGAGAACGTGACCCTTGGGGGGGACTCAACTCATGGTTGGCCAAGGGTGAACCTACCCTTGAGGGGGACACAAGCCAAGGGTTATCCAGATGTGTGGCTGCAGCTGGAGCATGGGCAGTGTTTCCTACAGCAGGGAACTGGGGAACCTTCCTTTGCTAAAGCAGCTGGAATTAGAACAGCGTGCCCAGGGAAGCTGGGGCTGCCCCATCCCTGGCAGTGCTCAAGGCCAGGTTGGACACAGGGGCTTGGAGCAAGCTGCTCCAGTGGAAAGGATCCCTGTCTGTGGCAGGGGTTGGAGCTGGATGAGCTTTAAGGTCCCTTCCAACCCAACCCATTCCATTCTTCTATGATTCTATGGAATGAAGGGGGTCTTATATCCCGGTTGCTCTCCAAAGACACAGAGTCAAGTTCTCCAGACCCCTCTGCAGCCCAGTGCACTTGCTCATGGCGAGCACTCCCGGGGAGGCGTGGGGTGTAGGGTAGCTCCGTTTTTGCTCACAATAAACCAGGTCATCTCTTCCCATGGCCTCCCTCCAGATTGCCACACACACGGTAGCTGCCTCTCTCAGCAGGCAGCATGGCTTGGTCGGAACATCCCACATGGAGGCTCCACCACGAGGGGGAAGATCTGTTAAGTCAGCCAAATGCCTGGCTGCTGACCACAGCGAGCACGTACAGATAAGACGCCCAGATTGAGTCACTCTGACGTCTTCAGACGAGATGGGGAGATTACACCAAACCTGGAGTCACTGCAGCCTCCTCCTGCAGACTGAACACCCAGCCGGGCTCCAGCCGGGCCTTCACATCTCTTACACAAGGGGCTGTACAGAGTAAAATCATCAACACAGACAAAGAGTGAGCACTGCAGAAAGCGTGGAGGGAGCCCAAGCCAGGCTGCAGCTTCGGCTCTCACACAGCAAACAGCTGCTGGCAGCGGAGACGAGGGTGTCGCAACGATTCCTCACAGCAATACCTACAACGCCGTGCTTCAGAGAAGGAGCGTATTTATGGAATCATAGAACCATGGAATGGGTTGGGTTGGAAGGGACCTTAAAGCTCATCCAGTTCCAACCCCTGCCACGGGCAGGGACCCCTTCCACTGGAGCAGCTTGCTCCAAGCCCCTGTGTCCAACCTGGCCTTGGGCACTGCCAGGGATGGGGCAGCCACAGCCTCTCCATTCAACTCATCCCAGTGTCCCAGCACCCTCACAGGGAAGAACTCCCTTATCTCCAACCTGAACCTCCCCTGTTCCAGTCTGACCCCATCACCCCTTGTCCCATCGCTCCAGTCCCTGATGCAGGTCCCTCCCCAGCATCCCTATAGCCCCCTTCAGCCACTGGAAGCTGCTCTGAGGTCTCCACACAGCTTCTCTGCCCCAGGCCGAGCACCCCCAATGCTCTCAGCCTGGCTTCATACTGAGCTGCTCCAGCCCCTGAGCATCCTCGTGGCCTCCTCTGGACCGGCAGCTCCCGGTGGGTGGCTGTGGGGCTCCTGAAGCATCACTGAAAGCGGTTTCTGCCTCTTTGATCTCTTCTTGTGGTGGAGGAGCGGGAGCCCAGCGCAGATCAAACACACCGGCTCTCTTCTCCCGTTCCCCTCCTCGAGCTACACCAGATCCCTCCCACCTGTGAAGAAGAGACACTGGGGGATGAACGGGCCCTTGAGGGAGCTGATGGAAACCCGAGCCCACGCTGTGGGTGAGTCACGTCTGTGGAGCTCTTCATTCCCCTGCTGCTGGTCAGTGAAGGGGAGGGTGAGGTGATGCTTCCCAAGCCTATGGAACCAGATCTGTGCCGCAGCCACAGCCCCTTGTTCACCAGCGGCAGATGACCATGACCGTTGTCCTGCCACAACACGCCTCAGAATCTAACCCTCCTGGAGACGGTCAGAAGGGATGTCATGAGGGTGCTCAATTGGGTTGGGTTGGGACAATGAATTCCAGGGCCTCAGCTCTTGCCTCAGCTGAATTGTGGCACATTGTGTGACCTGAGTGCCCAGAAACCATCATTCCAGGTATGGGCACTGCAATGACCAGCAAGAGTCAAGAGGAGCCCATGCTTGGTCGCTTGCCTGGCTCCATTCCCACACCCATTCCCTTCCCTCAATGCACAGTCACAACACATCAACCCAACCGTCCCCAACAGCAAACGCCACCCTGCCTAGAAGAGGCTTCCAATGCAACAACACGAAGACATCATGAATGTTCTATGCAATTTATTGGGAAGTAGGGCTGATCGCAGACAGGAGAGGAAGGGAGGTGGGGACAGCACATCCCGTTCCATGTCACAAGGCATCGGGAACAAGCTTTGTTCTCCTGAGGAAAAGTCCATGTGTGTGAGAGAGCTGTGACCCGGTCAGCAAGGACAAGGGGAAGGGAAGCCACAGCTTGTCCCGAGGGCTGGTGAATGGAAGCGGTGGACGCACCACATGCAGAAGCACCCGGGGGGCACGGCCACGGAGCAAGAGCAGCAAAGAGGAGCTTTATACACGCTCGCACAGGCAGAGCCCCCGCTCCTCCGGGCCGGGTGCCCAGCGGGGACCTTCCTTTGCCCGGCGCGGGGCTCCCCGCAGGGCCCGGCTGCAGGAGCCGGGTGGCGGTGGCACAGGCGAGGGACACAGTCCGTGTGGCTGCCGGAGCCCGGGGCTGGCTGCGGGGAGGCTGGGCTGCTGCCGGGGGAGCGGGGGAGACGCCGCTTTCCTCTGCCGGCGCGGCGCGGGGCTCAGAACCTCACTGCTGACGACTTGACGGCGGTGGTGGTGACACATCTCCGCACGGAGGACGAGCCCCCCCCGGAGCTGAAGCTGCCCCCGCCGGAGCCGCACATCCTCCCGCTGCCGGAGGAGAAGCCGCCGCCGAGCATCCCTCCTCCCAGCCCGCAGCTGCCGCCGCCGAAGCTGCCTCCGGCGCCGCCTCCCATTCCCATCCCTCCTCCCATTCCCATTCCCCCTCCCAAGCCGCAGCTGCCGCCGCCGAAGCCTCCTCCCATGCCGCTGCCTCCTCCGAAGCCGCCTCCCATTCCTCCTCTGCCGCCGGTGACGGTGGTCCTGCCTACCACGGCTGCAAGGGAAGCGCAGGTTACACGCATGGTGCCCATGGACGGGCTCTATCCCCAGAAGGAAAGCAGGGCAGATACTTACAGACGTTGACGTTGGACATGCCGTCGTTGCACAGCCTGGGAGGGAAAGAGGTAAAAGAGGCATTGTTAAAGCGAGAGCTCTCTTTTCACCTTCGAACCATTTTGCTGTTTCATCCTTAGCAGCAACGTTGGTGTCACCGCAGGGTTTGGGGAGGGAATGATTGGAAAGTTCCTCTTTATAACAAGGTTATTCCAGATTTGAGGTTCATGTTACAGAGATGAAACGGCAGCTTCGCCCCCTGCAGTGAGCAGGGTATGGCTATGATAGGTCCTGACCACCCAAAATAGCAACCAGTGCCATTGCCCCATCTACCCGTTCTCACATAAAGGGCTCATTTGAGATGACACCGTTAACGTCAAAGCTCAAGGTGTCCAGCACAGACATCAACTACAGGTCCTAGGCACTGTCCTAACACCCCTCAGAGGCCATGGGTTTACCTGTTCTCCTCTCCCTCCAGCAGCTTCCTGTACATGGCAATCTCAACGTCCAGGGCAATCTTGATGTTGAGCAGCTCCTGGTACTCCTTCAGCAAGCGAGCCAGCTCCTCCTTGTCCTTCTGCAGAGCAGATTCCAGCTCCTCCAGTTTTATCCTGGCATCTTTCAGGGCCATCTCACCCCTCTCCTCGGCCTCAGCAATTGCTGCCTGAAGATGCTGGTTCTGAGGAAGGAAACAGGCACTTTCTCAGTGGGTTGTGATCAAGCCTCAAACCCAAGAAGAGAAATCAAGGGAATACAAAGAAAGGAGACATCTACATGAAGGGAACAAGGGGTGCTTGAAGAAGCCGTTTCTACCCCACACATGGTCCTTTGTGGTCCAACCTGATGCCGTCACCCACGATGATGCTGAGGAGCCCCTACCTGCTTCTTGACGCTCTCAATCTCAGCCCGCAGCCTCTGCACGTTCCTGGTCAGCTCCTGGATCTCAATCTTGGTGTTGCGGAGGCTGTCCCCGTGCCTTCCAGCAGTGTTCTGCAACTGCTCGTACTGGTGGCAGAGAGACAAAGCAACCCGTCAGTGGCACAGGAATGATGCCTAGACAAGGTCTGTCAACAGTTCCATAACGCTTGTGCTGCTACAAGGACCTATCGCATTGGGCATGGATGCCCAGATTGATGTTGAAGATGCTTCTGAGACTCAGTTCTGGGGTTTGAACTATGAAGTAGATCTTAGTGACACTAAGGAGCATCCCTTGGCTTATGAAGAGCTGCTTTGGACACACGTTTTCTAGCTAAGGTACATTTTTGGCCATCTTTATTGAGAGCCTTGTACCGTGCACGAAAGTGGGGTTGAAAACAGTGAGTCACATCCCTCAAGAGCAACACGGTTCCTCTTGAGGCTTCTTTGCATGAGCTCCAGCACCATGAGCTTGAGGAGATGTCTCCCATCGCCATCAATTACCTGCCAGCCCTCACCATCACCCAGGCTCCTGACCTGCTCCCATCTCACCTGGCTCTGGTACCAAGCCTCAGCTTCAGCTCTGCTGCTCTGGGCGATCTGCTCGTACTGGCGCCTGACCTCCTCGATGATGCTGTCCAGGTCCAGGTGCCGGTTGTTGTCCATGGACACCACCACGGACAGGTCCCGGCTGATGGTCTGCATCTGAGCCAGCTCCTACAACCAAGACAGGAGTCAGCCTGAGCGTCTGAGGAGGGCACAGAGGAGCAGCAGCTCCAAGCAGCCTCTGCAGACCAACCCCAATGGACACCCCATCCCACCCCAGTGTCTTTGCCCACCACATTGCAACTGCAGCCAGCTCATGGGGAGAGAAAGCTCTTACCTCCTCATAGATGCACCTCAGGAAGCTGATTTCATCGGTCAGAGCTCCCACCTTGGCTTCCAACTCTACTTTAGTCATGTAGGCACTGTCCACATCCTAAAGGAAAGATCACAGACAATAGTTTCATTTCCTCTTGGAAATCCTTTGGGATCATGGAAATTACAGCCTGTGCTGAGGGTGAGAGCTGCGATGCTGTTACTCAGCCATGCAAATTAAAAACAAAGACTTCAGACATCAGCCCACGGCTCCTGCAGCTCCACAGGCTCGGGATGGAGCCCATCCAAGCACCGCGAAGCCCCATGTCCAAACCATCCCTTTGTAGTGTGTGATTCACCTTCTTAAGCACCACAAACTCGTTCTCAGCACTGGTGCGCCGGTTGATCTCTTCCTCATACCTACGGAGAGGAAAAACACAAGTTGAGTTTCCTGAATTCTCCTGCCCGAGGCCACGCTAAACAAGGCGCAGGAAGAAACAACAGAACAGACCGAACGCCCCGCAAGAGCCGTAAGGAGGACCTGAGTGAAGGAAAGGGGCTGCCAAGCTGCTTGTGCCCCGGCACTTACTTGCTCTTGTACTCCTCCACGTACTGCTGCATGTTCTGCAGCTCCGACTCGAGCTGCCCCCTCTGTGCCAGGATGGAATCCAGCTGCCTCCTCAGGTTCTGGATGTAGTTTTCGAAGATGACATCGAGGTTCTTCCTCGGCCCTGTTGGTCCTTGCTGCTGGAGCAGCTCCCATTTGGTGGCCAGGACCTTGTTCTGTTGCTCCAGGAAGCGGACCTGAAAGCCAAGACATGGAGCATCCACCATCACGTGGGGAGCAGCGGCTGAGGCACCTCTTTCACCTTCAAGTGGTGATGGGGCAACGTGGGCTAGTTTGTACTCTGAGAGTCTGTCATTGCCTAAACGTTGGGGAAAGGAGGGAATTCCCAAGTCATGTGCAAGTCAAAGGAGCTGGGCCGAGACATTGGAGTTCCAGGCTAGACAGAAAAGCCTGGACATTTGCAAACAAGGAGGGGAAAAGTGGTATCACTGGAGGCTTCCATGGGAGGGTGTTTGGGAAGGGAACGTTGCAGAAGGGAGAAGTTGTGCCTGAAACCTGCAGATGTTTGGAGGCGTTGAGCCTGCTTGCGAGAGCAGCCTATTAGTGGAGCCTGGTGCAACAGGCTAGATTAAAGCCCTGCAGACACAGCTTTGATCTCCTATGGAAGAGAGATGCAGAGATTCTCATCTCTTCCCCAGCAGAACTTCATAAAAAGCCTCTGCCCGAGCCTCTCAGCCCGCTGGGATTCAGTTCTGCAGGATTCAGGGATCCTCCCAGCCCTTGGTGCTTCGTTGGGCCCGATCCCACCCTCTCACCTTGTCAATGAAGGAGGCAAACTGATTGTTAAGAGTCTTGATCTGCTCCTTCTCCTGGTTTTTCACTTGCTGGATTTGGGGGTCGATCTCAACGTGGACCGGCTGCAGGAGGCTTGAGTCAACCTGCACCGGCTGGATCCCAGGGCCGCCTCTACCGGGGCCACCAAAGCCTGGCATGCCGAAGCCTGGGCCACCAAAGCCACCCATGCCTCCACCTCCCATTCCTCCACCATAGCCACCCATTCCTCCGCCATAGCCACCCATTCCTCCGCCACCACACACTCCTCCGAAGCCACCCATGCCTCCACCAAAGCTGCCTAGGCTTCCTCCATAGCCTCCACCAAAGCCACCCATTCTGCCTCCGTATCCTCCACCACCGTAGCATCCACCCATGGAGATCCTTCCACTGCCACCTATGTTGTGGAGGCTCCTGCTGCTAAACCCTCCACAACGGCCACCACCTCCGTATCCCCTGGACATAGAGAAGGAGCTGTAGCTGCTCCTGCTTCTGCTGCCACCTCCTCCGAAGCCACCACCGATGGCAGAGCAAGAGCTGTAGCCCCTTCTGCTCCCTCCTCCGAAGCTTCTGCAGACAGACTGCCGAGACATGGCCGGCTCTTCCAAGCGGATCCAAAACCAAGCAGGTGGGAAGATGAACGGAGTCGCGGTGCGAGGAGGCGAGTGCAAGGAGAAGGGAAGTCGGTCCCTCTGGCTGGAGGGCAGTGGGTGCTCTCTTTTATCTGTTCCCGGCGGTGGGCTGGGTTTGCATGGGCGTGAAGGAGGAGACAGGTCCTGTCTTCATCAGCGTGGCGTGGTTCGCAGATTTCCATCTTCCATTTGCCCAACATTGACCCTACCCAGGAACACGCCCTGTGGTGCAGGGCGAAATTAGAGGAGATAGAACCGTGCCTCCCGGATGGGAGCTCTCCGTGGCCGGCACTCGCGGTGCCACACCAGGCTCCATAGGGCACAGGGCTCTCTCGCTTCGCCTTTCATCCGCTGTGGTTGTCTCTCTGCTTGTGTTTGCCTCTCCCTCCAAAGCCCCGTGGCAGCGCGCGCTGCAGCTCCATGCCAAGCCGGAGCCCGGCTTTCACAATTCCCAAAACACGCCTGTGTCACACCCTTCGTCTTCTCTTTACATGGAAAATTGCCTTTGGCTTGGAGAAGCAGTTTCTCAATCCAGAGCCGGGGTTTAGCAAATTGCATTTTGATGAGGCTCCGCGTCCTCCCGATAAATAAAACCTGACCAGAAAGGAGGCACTGGAGCGATGGTTGGCACTGGGGATAATGGCTGACACTGGGAGCAATGGTTGGCATTGGGAGCAGTGGTTGGCATTGGGAGCAATGGCTGACACTGGGAGCAATGGTTAGCACTGAGGGCAATGGTTAGCACTGGGAGCAATGGCTGGCACTGGGAGCGATGGCTGACACTGGGAGCAATGGTTGGCACTGGGAGCAATGGCTGGCACTGGGAGCAATGGTTGGCACTGGGAGCAATGGCTGGCACTGGGAGCAATGGCTGACAGTGGGAGCAATGGTTAGCACTGAGGGCAATGGTTAGCACTGGGAGCAATGGCTGGCACTGGGAGCAATGGCTGGCCCTGGGAGCAATGGTTGGCATTGGGAGCAATGGTTAGCACTGAGAGCAATGGCTGGCACTGGGAATAATGGCTGACAGTGGGAGCAATGGCTGGCACTGAGAGCAATGGCTGGCACTGGGAGCAATGGTTGGCACTGGGAGCAATGGCTGGCACTGGGAGCAATGGCTGGCACTGGGAATTCATTCACTCTTGGACCAAACTCTGATCGAGAGCCCCGGAGTCCTCCTGCCAAGCCATTCCCAGCACCATGGGAAATCCCTTTAGGACTTTCCAAAGGCTTCAATGCCAAGAGAAGAGCCGGGGAAGACACCGGGAATCCCGCTGCTCCAGTGGGAAGTGTGGACGGACGCACGGCTCCGAGAGCAGACGTTGAGGAGGAGGCATGCCAAAGCCAGAGGGAAGCCTTTAGCTATTTGAATGCGATTGTGTAGGCAGAGGGTGGAGGAGAGCTCAACCCGTCTGTAGGCACACGGAGAGGAGGAGAGCGGAGGCCACAAGCCCTGGCGCTGCAGGACACGGGTGCTCTGGGGCTCCCGGCTCTCTTTGGGGGGGATGCGCAGATGCCTCCTTGGAGAGCACACACGTGTCTGTGCTGAGCCCTCAGGGGCAGGGGCAGGTTTCCCTTTGTGAGCACAGTCGAAAGCAGGCACCAGGCTTCAGGGCTTCGAGCACTCCGGGTTTGCTGCTGTCCTGCTCCCGAGCTGAACCGAACCGAGCCTCTGAGCCCTCCTGCGCTCACCCGTGCAGCTGGGGAAGGCTGTTCACCAAAGGGCGCTTTGGGTCCTGCTTTCAGACTGAGGGATTCCTTTCGTTTGTGAGTTTTCGACCTTTTAAAGGCCTTCAAACAGGCTCCCAGTGCCTAAAGGGGCTGCAGGGAGCCTGGAGAGGGGCTTGGGACAAGGGATGCAGGGGTGGGATGAGGAGTTTGGGCTTCCAGCAGGAAGAGGGAAGAGTTAAATGGGATATGGGGAAGTTCTTCCCCATGAGGGTGGTGGGATGCTGGAATGGAGAAGCTGTGGCTGCCCCATCCCTGGCAGTGCTCAAGGCCAGGTTGGACACAGGGGCTCGGAGCACCCTGCTCCAGTGGAAGGGGTCCCTGGGGCTGGATTGGAGCTGGAGGAGCTTTCAGGTCCCTTCCACCCAAAGCATTCCATGGCTCCATGATCTTTATGGCTGTTGAGGCACCCAACTGCCCTGGCAGCTCTCTAGCAACGCTCTCAGGAGTTCCCATCCGACACCAGCAATTAAACACAGCTTGAAAATCCACACCAGCGACTCTGCTATCTTCTGATGTTTAAATACCTCTAAAAATACCACCCAGACACCCAACTGCAGCAGCGCTGAGGGACCCGGAACGTGCGGATAAACCGGCATCTCCATTGGAAAACAGCCTCCCCCGTACCCCTGCTCATCCCACCACCTTCCCCAGCACCAGTGTGGGTCCGTGAGCACACAGGGGAGCAGAACAAGGGGATAAATAGGGATAAATACATATATATATATAATAAGATGTCGATGTGGGACCGAAGGGATGGGGTGGGCAGGGGTTCAGTGCTTGCACATTGTGGTTTGTAGACAATAAATACACCCATGGACAATGACCATGGTGGCTGAGGAGGTCCCATAGAGCTCGTTGGTGCCCAACAAGACCCTTAAGTGCTGCAGTCGCCTGCCCAGCCTGCGAGGTCCTGAAGCACAACCTCAAACAACACCCAACAAGAGTCTGGTCCCAACTTGGGGGTGAAAGCCAGAGGGGCCCATCCAGGTCCTCTCCCATCCGGAGGCAAATCACTGGGGCTGGACCTCAGGGTGCAGGAGGGTGCTGTGGGGTTGTAGCTGCTGTAGGTACAGCCGTGGATGTGGGCACACACACATTGGACAATTCTTGCTTCCTTCAGTGTTACCAAGCACAAAGTTGTGTTTTTCTAGGGGGGTTTTGGTGGTTTTTAACTTTTCTGGTGGTTTTTAAGTGTTTTTTAACTTTTCTGAGGGTTTTTTGCTTGTTTGTTTGGTTTTTTTTTACGTGGGTTTTAACTTTTTTTGGGTGTTTTCTGTTGGTTTTTATCTTTCCCGGGGGTGGGAAGAGCTGCTGAGGACGGTTCCACGGCCCTGGTTGGGAGGAGCAGGGTGAAGCCGTGGCGATGCCGGAGCCCCGCGGTGTGAGATAACGCGCTCGTGTTCGTTGAGTCACGGCTGCGTCTCCAGCCAAGTTTGGGAAATCAAGGTGGGATTTGGCTATCGACAGCATCGCCCGGTGCAAACGCAAGAGGCAGCTTTAGGCTGCCGGGATCTCGTACCCAGAGCCCCAGTGGAGCAAAATGACCCTTAAAGGCTTTTGTAACCCAAATTAGTCCGTGAGTCTATGAAAAAGGGGCTGCAGGGAACCTGGAGAGGGGCTGGGACAAGGGATGCAGGGATGGGACAAGGGGAATGGCTTGAACCTGCCCGAGGGGAGACTGAGCTGAGCTCTGAGGCAGAAGCTCTTCCCTGGGAGGGTGCTGAGGCGCTGGCACAGGGTGCCCAGAGAAGCTGCGGCTGCCCCATCCCTGGCAGTGCTCAAGGCCAGGTTGGACACAGGGGCTCGGAGCACCCTGCTCCAGTGGGAGGGGTCCCTGGGGCTGGATTGGTGCTGGAGGAGCTTTGAGGTCCCTTCAAGTCAACCCAATCCATGGTTCTGTGCAAATAAACAGGCAGGAGCACAGGAAAAGCTGCTCAAGCCTTGAAAATGAAGTGGAAAAGGCCCCTTTCAGCAGCCTCGGTGCTGATCAACGCGCGCTGAACTTGAACCATGGAAAGGAGGATTTGGGGGGGAAAAAGAGCAAAGCCAAGCATTAATTCCCACACTTCCCATAAGCCACTTTGCCATCCAAGCGCTTCCATTGTGCTTTAGAAGAAGCCTTTAAAACATGGGCAGACGAAACCAAACCTATTCCAGGTCACGTTTTCCCTCTTCCCAGGCAGGATCCTGGCCCATTCCCATTCAGCCCAGCAGAATTCCCCCGCATTGCCGGCGCAGCCATAGGAACAGACAGCAAAGAGGGGCTCGGTGTCTGGGTTCGTTTGCAGCCATCCAGAAGCCTTTGGCCTCCTCATCCTCCTGCCCTGCTCTCAGGAGCCCTTGGCTGGAGGTGAGTTTATGCAGCAGCAGCAGCGTCGGGGTGGCTCTGCGGGAAGGAGCAGTCTCTTCAGTCAACACCATCTCAGGTCCCTTTCCAACCCTCTGGAACACTCAACCATTGCCCAAACCCCGTCCAAGTAGGGACTCGCCTTTGCTGGCAGCGTTGTGACATTCCGCAGTCTCCAGCGCTTACCGGCAGGGAACGGAGCTTGGGATAAGTGGAGTGAGTCACCCGGATCGCGGAGCGAGTCTGCGGTTGACCAGGGATGTGACTCAAGGTCTCCTGAGCAAGAGGTCAAACCACACCAAGAGGTTTTGGGGCTCTAAATGTGCAGATCATCACCCATAGTCTATGCTTGTGCAGAGGTGGGGGGGGGTTGAGGTCTTGTTCTTCCCGTGGTCCCAGTTACCTTTGGAGATGCTTTAAAAGCAACCCGTGCATCACCGGCCTGTCCAGACAGCAGCAAAAGCTGCAGGGCTGGCTCCAGCATCATGGACACTGAGGAAATAGCTTGGAATTAGCTGGAGAGGGGAGGATCACCCTGCCCTCTCCCACACCATCCCTTATAGGATGCTTCAAAAGCACTTCAGGCTGTGCAAGCTGCATGGGTACCACATGGGACCGCCTTGTAGGACAGGGAAGTCAATGGTGTGCTTGCAGGATGGGATAAACTGGCTTGGGAATACCCAGAGGTGGCCAACACCAACCAGAAAAGGGCATAAGGAGGGAAAGGGGAAGGGAATGGTCTCCTGACACCAAATGAGTCCCAAAGTCTGCTCTGAGGGAAACAGCCTCTGTCCTGCAGGAGGCCCAGCAGGAGGATGGAGAGGAGCATCCGGGTTCAACCAGGACATAGAATCAAGGAACCATGGAATGGTTGGGGTTGGAAAGGACCTCAAAGCTCATCCAGTTCCCACAGGCAGGGACAACTTCTACTGGAGCAGGGGGCTCCAAGCCCCTGGGTCCAACCTGGCCTTGATGGGATGGGGCATCCAAACCTTCTCCATTGAACCCATCCCCGTGTCCCAGCACCCTCACAGGGAAGAACTCCCTTATCTCCAACCTGAACTCCCCCTGTTCCACCCTGAACCCATCGCCCCTTGTCCCATCGCTCCAGTCCCTGCTGCAGGTCCCTCTCCAGCATCCCTATAGCCCCCTTCAGCCACTGGAAGCTGCTCTGAGGTCTCCACGCACCCCTTCTCTGCTCCAGCCACCCCAGCCCCATTCACCCCTGCGAGACCCCCTTCACCCTCCTGCCCATGGCACAAACTGCCTGTGGGTTTGGGGCTACGCGCTCGCTTCGGCTCCTTTAAATGCACTCCTCAAAGGGCAAGAGAAAGGCAGGTTTCAGTGTCAGGGCTGAGCAGGAGAGGAGTCTTGTTGCAACACGAAACTCCTTGGTCAGAGAGAAAACCACACAGGGTGACTGCCTCTGGTGTTTATTGGGGTGGGCCACATGCCAGAGGAGAAAGGCTTAAACAAGCAAGCACGATGGTTCCCATGAGCGCAGAGAGAAGGCAAAACCCTGCTCAAACCCCAGCGTTTTCCAACAGCTCCTGAAGACCACGGAGGGGAAGAGCCGGGATCTCGCTGAGGAAAAGCCAAGCGCGAGCGTTCAGGTGGGAGCAGTCCCTACGAGGAAGCCGCTGCGGTGATGAGCAGCACCGGTTCCCATTGCACCACGTCTGGATCCGACGCAAGACCTTGACACGAGTCAAGTCCGAGCAGCGCACGGGCCGGTCCCTCCACCCATCGCTGGTTGGTGCCTCACAGCCTTACCCCAATGGGGCTGGTGAACGGGTTCTGCTCCTCAGCACCCCACAAGCAGCAGCTTCGCGGTGTCTCGAGGGGAGCAATGAGATGCTCCCAAGCCCCCCAAGACCCTGGTCATCAGCTGGATGCATCCCACTGCCCGTGCAGCCCCGTGCCGGTGGCGTGCACTGAAGGAGGTGGCCACCACCTTGGCCACGAAGGGAAGGGGTGATGGGCATCGTGCCGTTTGCTTCCTTTCTCCTTTGGGTGCTGGGGACGGGGTTTGGGGGAAGCTGTTTTCCTAAAGCCTCCGGTTGACGGACACGGAGCTGGTGTTCTTCTTCAGGATGGTGGTCCCAGACCCCACCACCACCGAGTTAGCTCCTCCTCCCATAGAGCAGAATCCTGCCCCCCCTCCGCATCCAAAGCCACCCCCAGCACCGAATCCCCCCCCGAAGCCAACGTTGCAGCCGCCTCTCCCGCTTCCAGCCCCGAATCCCATTCCTCCTCCTCCTCCTCCAAGGCACATTCCGCTGCTGCCGAATCCACCTCCCATGGAGGTGCTGCCGCCTCCCACCACGGCTGCAGAGAGGAACAGAAGGCACGAGGTTACCTCTGATGCCACCATGAGGGTTCGGAGCATCGATCCCAGCCCATTGCGCTCCCATGGGAATGCTACTTACAGATGCTCACGTTGCTCTGGCACTCTCCAGACATCCTGCAAGGAAAAGAGATGGAGCCTCAGCTTCAGTCCAGCTCCATGGAGCCAGGCTCCATCTGCCCATGGCCAATGGCTTCCTGCAGGAGATGGGATGTGCCGCGCTCTTCCCATTGACTCAGCAGGATACAGGCAAGCTCCGGCTGCGTCCCCACTCACCTGCACTCTTCTCCCTCCAGCAGCTTCCTGTAGGTCGCGATCTCCACATCCAGGGCCAGTTTGACGTTCATGAGCTCCTGGTAATCGCGGAGCTGCCGGGCCAGGTCTGCCTTGGCCTTCTGCAGGGCTGTCTCCAGGTCGGTCATCTTGGTCCTGGCGTCCTTGAGGGCCACCTCCCCGCGCTGCTCAGCATCCGCGATGGAGCTCTGCAGGGTCTCACACTGCAGGGAGAGACGTGGATGTGGGACAGGGGCAGGAACATGGATGTGGGGATGAGAGGGGCAGGAACTTGGATGTGGGGATGAGAGGGGCAGGAACATGGATGTGGGGATGAGAGGGGCAGGAACGTGGATGTGAGGATGAGAGGGGCAGGAACATGGACGTGGGGATGAGAGGGGCAGGACATGGAAGTGAGGATGAGAGGGGCAGGAACATGGATGTGAGGATGAGAGGGGCAGGAACATGGATGTGAGGATGAGAGGCGCAGGAACATGGATGTGAGGATGAGAGGGGCAGGAACATGGATGTGAGGATGAGAGGGGCAGGACATGGATGTGAGGATGAGAGGGGCAGGACATGGATGTGGGGATGAGAGGGGCAGGAACATGGATGTGAGGATGAGAGGGGCAGGAACATGGATGTGAGGATGAGAGGGGCAGGACATGGATGTGAGGATGAGAGGGGCAGGAACGTGGACGTGGGGATGAGAGGGGCAGGAACATGGATGTGAGGATGAGAGGGGCAGGACATGGATGTGAGGACGTGAGGAGCCTGGGAACTGGCTGGAGACGAAGGCGCAGATGCCTTGTGCTCAGCTGGGCACAGGCTCAGCAGGTTCCTCCCTGCTTGCGATGACTCTTTCAGCCTGTTTGCTTTCAGGGCAGCTCTGCAGGGCAGGACCAGGCGCTCACACCCACTCAACCCAGTGCAACCCTGACCTGTTTCTTCACGCTCTCGATCTCGGCACGGATCCTCTGGATGACGCGGTTGAGCTCGGAGATCTCGGCCTTGGAGTCCTTCAGGCTGTCCCCGTGTTTGCCTGCGGTGGCCTGAAGCTCTTCGTACTGGTGGGGACATGGAGAGGAGCACATGAGCCCCAGGCAGCACCATTAAACCCCCATGGTCTGAGTGACCACCTCCCGGGGCAGGGGCATCACAAGCAATGCGTGGCACGTTCACCTTGCTCTGGTACCAGGACTCGGCCTCCATTCGGCTTCTGTTGGCAATCTCCTCATACTGTGCTTTGACCTCTGCGATGATGCTGTCCAGGTCCAGGTTGCGGTTGTTGTCCATGGTGAGAACCACGGAGGTGTCGGAAACGGTCTTCTGCACCTCAGACAGCTCCTGCCGTTCACACCAGACCCGGCTTCAGCCCATCGATCCCTTATGGTGCCACAGCTCCGCTCCATCCCAGCATCCCCATCCAGTGACCCAACCCCGCTCCATCCCAGCATCCCCATCCAGTGACCCAACCCCGCTCCATCCCAGCATCCCCCTGCAGTGCCTCTGCACCACGCACCACGTCGTAGAGGTACTTCAAGAAGCTGATCTCATCTGCCAGAGAATCCAACTTCGCCTGGAGCTCCACCTTGGTCATGTAGACTGTGTCCACGTCCTGCAGCAGAGATGGGACGTGAAAACCTGCCCTATGGCACCCATCTCATGGTCCTGGGGGAAGCAAGACACCCCATGGCCCAGGCTGTGTCTGGGTGTGCAGAACTAAAGGACTTCACCTTTTTGAGGACCACGAAGTCGTTCTCGGCCGCTGTCCTCTTGTTTATCTCCTCCTCGTACCTGTTGGTTGGGAGGAAGGAGATGGGATCTCGGGTGCTTCGGCCCTGCCCGCTGCTGGCACCCGGATGCTCTTGGCCTCAGACTAAGGAACGCAGCAGGAATGGACCTGCCACGAGGAGATTGATGGCCTTCGCCTTCCTCCCAGCTCCTGCCACCTCCAGTGCCCGAACTGAGTCACTGCAGCTCCTTCCACAAGACCCAAGGACCTTGAGGTCCTCAGCATGGGCCGTTCCCAACTGCTCGCTGGGGCAGGTCATTGCTGCGGGGTGTTGAGTGGTGGAGATGCTCCAAAACAGGCAAAGACCAACCTGCAACCTCGATGGAGCCAAGGATCTGCTTGATCCTGGTGGGTCCCGGACCTGCTTCCCCCCCCCTGCTCTGTAACCCCTTTGGTGGGAGCATCTCTCCAGGCTTTGTTCTTGCTTTTCCAATACAGAAATAAGAGCAGGGAAAATCATCTTTGTCTGTCCTTGAACCCCGCAGCATCCTCCCAAGGAAAGCTCTAAGCTTCCAACCGTGAGGGATATTATGGGAAGCAATCCCTGAGGAAATCCGGGAGGAAATTACAGCCGGATTTAGCAACTGATCTCATTCATTCATTAAACCATAATAGCGTGGATTCTGCAGTGGGGAGGGCAAGGAGCAGAGGACTCTGCTCGAGCGCGAAGCAACAACAGGCATTGAGAAATACCTGGAGAAGCCTCCACCCATTGCCAAAACCGGGTTGGGGAAGACTCCCCCGGCCCTTTGATGCCTTCCAGCCATTGAAACCGGGGAGGAGTTGCCAATTCTCCTCATTCCGACTGCTTCAAGCCAGGTTTTAGCTCTACCTCACCCCCCCCAAGCAGCCCAACCGTGACCCATGGGGACGCACTTGGTCTTGTAGTCTTCCACCATGTCCTGGAAGCTCTTCAGCTCTAACTCGAGCTGGCTCCGCTCGCTGGACAGGGTGTCCAGCTGCCTCCTCAACCCATTGATGTAGGTCTCAAAGTAGGGGTCGAGGTTCTTGCTCCCTGTTCCCGGGCTGCCCTGCTCCTGCAGGAGCTTCCACTTGGTGTCCAGGACCCGGTTCTGCTGCTCGAGGAACCGGACCTAATCGATTGCGGGGTGGAAAAAGGGTCAGGCTGTTCCCAAAAGCATCTTTTTATCACCTTTTTTCCCTATGTTTTCCATATTTCCTTCCCATTTAATAAGCTTGACCCAGTGGGAGGTGTCCCTGCCCATGGCCATGAACTAGACGACCCCAAGGTCCTTCCCAACCCAAGCTATGATTCCATTCCCCCTAAGCTCCAAGGTAGGACCACAGCTCCACGGATGAAGGTGGGTCACCTTCCCTCCCCTATCTCATAGTGCCTAAACTCAACGAGCTCCATCATGTTGGCATCTCCTCCTTCAGAACAGGCCAAAACCCTCCAAGTCCTTCACCCCACGATGGACAGAGCCCATCAGCAGAGACCCCTCCGAGGATGCTCCACATGGCCCCAGCACTTAGCACCAAGGATGCCATCCCTGGGGTCAGGAAAGCCACTTCTCCAGCGCCCGGCTCTGCCTGCCGGGGCTCTATGGGGTGGTCGGAGCAAGGCTCCCGGTGCGGTTGGACGGGCGCATCCCCATGGCGAGCCCCCAGCTCTCACCTTGTCGATGAAGGAAGCGAATTTGTTGTTGAGCTTCTTGATCTCCTCGCGCTCCTGCGTCCGCACCTTCTGGATCTCGGGGTCGATCTCGAGGTTGAGCGGGGCCAGCAGGCTCTGGTTGACCGTCACCTCCCTGATGCCTCCCGGCGGGCAGGCGGGGAAGCCTTGGCCCCCCATCCCGCTGTCGAACCCTCCACCGAAGCCACCGAAGCCGCCACCGAAGCCTCCTCCAGCCCCACCACCAAACACCGCACCGGCCCCATAGCCATAACCAAAGCCTCCTTGGCCACCGGCCCCAAGCCCTCTGCAGACACCCCCAAACCCTCCTACGGAGGCGCTCCTATTGCCCCCTCCTAACGCAAAGAGGCTCCTGCTGCTGAAGCCGCCGGCGTTGCCGGGCCCCCGGCATCCTCCTCGGGATGCGGAGCTGAACGTGACCTTGGTCCTGCCTCCGAAGCAAGCGGAGCTGGAGCTGAACCCTTTGCCCAGGCCGCAGGACTGGCGAGACATGGCGAGGGGTCCCCGTGCGGAGCCGAGAGCGCAGGGTGGGAGGCGAACGGAGGCGAGTTCTGCGGGTGCAGCGCCCGATCCCCCCTTTTTATGCGCTGCGGGAGTTGGCCCCGTGTCAGGGGAGTGGAGACGTGGCCTTGGGCTCTAATTCCAGCCATTGTTCTAGGGCTCCGAAGGGTTCCCTCCTCCCTTTGCCACCACCGTGCCCTGCCTCAAAACACTCCCTCGAGAGCTAAGAAAACAACGCTCCTGTTGCTGTTGGAGCCTCCGAACCGCGCTCCCATGGCAGAGCTGTCAACCCATCACCGGCCCTCCTTGAGCCGTGACAAAGCACCTCAAGCACCTCGACACGTCCCAGCCTGGAGGAGACCCTTGTTCCGGCAGCTCCCTTCGGGCTGAGCTGATGGCAGAGCCTTGGTTCACCCAATCCCGACCCAAAAGCCGGTTTCCCAATCGCGCTGCTGGGGTTGGGGCTCCGCTGGGCAGCGTTGGCCCTCGGCCGGGCTCTAAAGTCGCGTTTGTGCCCCATGCGAAGGGCTTGGGAAGGCTTTGAAGGAGGTTTCCAATCACTGCAGAGCCCTCGGGGACCTTCACTGCGGGGTCCGGGGGCCATCGCCAGCCTGAGGAGCTCGGCCCCACGGCCCTGAGGGCAGGTCCCGGCACCTGGAAGCGTTCCTGGAATTGCCGGGATCATCCCTGAAGGGGGTCCAGCCGCGAGCTCCCTCCCCAGCACCGGAGGAGCCGCTTGGCAAGAGCACCGCGCTCCATTGCCCCCCTTAGCTCCCGTGTTAGCCATGGGGGTGAGCGGAGCATCCCCCCTCTGCCACCCTTGAAGCCCCAGAGCAGAAGCTGAGGCTGCAGCCACCAACCAGCGCCGTCCGTATCCCTATTGGAGATGCTCCAGGGAGAGGTTGGGGGAACCAGCCCCATTCCCCCCGGATTTGCCTTCTGCAGGCCCACAAACGTGGCCCTGGTGCCTCTCTCCTCCCCCCGAACCTCGGGGGCATCCCCTGAGCGGCAGCATTCCCATTGCAGGGAATGGGAAGCGGGGGGCCCTGCATGGAAACGCGTCGGGGGTCCCCGGCTCCTGGGGGGGCAGGGGCAGCAGCCGGGTGCCAGCGGGGCCGGGAGGGGGAGGCAGCATCGGCCCAGCCTGACGCAACCGGCCCCGGACCGCCGGAACCGGTCGGAGCAGAGCTCCGGGAGCTCCCGTCGGCTCCTGGCACCCATCCCATGCCTGGGTGAGCTGCGGGGCGGGCAAAGGGGCCGCTGCACCCCATGGGGTCCTGCTGCACCCAAAGGGGTCCTGCTGCATCCAATGGGGTCCTGCTGCACCCAATGGGGTCCTGCTGCACCCAATGGGGTCCTGCTGCACTCAAAGGGGTCCTGCTGCATCCAATGGGGTCCTGCTGCACCCAATGGGGTCCTGCTGCACTCAAAGGGGTCCTGCTGCATCCAATGGGGTCCTGCTGCATCCGATGGGGTCCTGCTGCACCCCATGGGGTCCTGCTGCATCCGATGGGGTCCTGCTGCACCCAGTGGGGTCCTGCTGCATCCAATGGGGTCCTGCTGCATCCGATGGGGTCCTGCTGCATCCGATGGGGTCCTGCTGCATCCCATGGGGTCCTGCTGCATCCGATGGGATCCTGCGGCACCCAAAGGGGTCCTGCTGCACCCCATGGGGTCCTGCTGCATCCGATGGGGTCCTGCTGCATCCAATGGGGTCCTGCTGCACCCAAAGGGGTCCTGCTGCATCCGATGGGGTCCTGCTGCACCCAAAGGGGTCCTGCTGCATCCAATGGGGTCCTGCTGCACCCCATGGGGTCCTGCTGCACCCAACGGGGTCCTGCTGCACCCCATGGGGTCCTGCTGCATCCGATGGGGTCCTGCTGCACCCCATGGGGTCCTGCTGCATCCGATGGGGTCCTGCTGCACTCAAAGGGGTCCTGCTGCATCCAATGGGATCCTGCTGCATCCGATGGGGTCCTGCTGCATCCAATGGGGTCCTGCTGCACCCCATGGGGTCCTGCTGCATCCTATGGGGTCCTGCTGCACCCCATGGGGTCCTGCTGCACCCAATGGGGTCCTGCTGCATCCGATGGGGTCCTGCTGCACCCAATGGGGTCCTGCTGCAGTCAAAGGGGTCCTGCTGCATCCAATGGGATCCTGCTGCACCCAGTGGGGTCCTGCTGCACCCCATGGGGTCCTGCTGCATCCAGTGGGGTCCTGCTGCACCCCATGGGGTCCTGCTGCATCCAATGGGGTCCTGCTGCACCCAATGGGGTCCTGCTGCACCCAATGGGGTCCTGCTGCATCCAGTGGGGTCCTGCTGCATCCAATGGGGTCCTGCTGCAAACCCATGGGGTCCTGCTGCATCCCATGGGTTCCTGCTGCACCCAGTGGGGTCCTGCTGCATCCAATGGGGTCCTGCTGCACCCAGTGGGGTCCTGCTGCATCCAATGGGGTCCTGCTGCACCCCATGGGGTCCTGCTGCATCCCATGGGGTCCTGCTGCACCCAGTGGGGTCCTGCTGCATCCAATGGGGTCCTGCTGCACCCAGTGGGGTCCTGCTGCAACCCATGGGGTCCTGCTGCACCCAGTGGGGTCCTGCTGCACCCCATGGGGTCCTGCTGCATCCCATGAGGTCCTGCTGCACCCAGTGGGGTCCTGCTGCATCCAATGGGGTCCTGCTGCACCCAATGGGGTCCTGCTGCATCCGATGGGGTCCTGCTGCACCCCATGGGGTCCTGCTGCACCCAAAGGGGTCCTGCTGCACCCCATGGGGTCCTGCTGCATCCTATGGGGTCCTGCTGCACCCAAAGGGGTCCTGCTGCACCCAGTGGGGTCCTCCTGCATCCAATGGGGTCCTGCTGCATCCGATGGGGTCCTGCTGCACCCAGTGTGGTCCTGCTGCACCCAAAGGGGTCCTGCTGCACCCGATGGGGTCCTGCTGCATCCGATGGGGTCCTGCTGCACCCCATGGGGTCCTGCTGCATCCAATGGGGTCCTGCTGCACCCAATGGGGTCCTGCTGCATCCAATGGGGTCCTGCTGCATCCTATGGGGTCCTGCTGCACCCAAAGGGGTCCTGCTGCACCCAGTGGGGTCCTGCTGCATCCAATGGGGTCCGGCTGCACCCCATGGGGTCCTGCTGCACCCAGTGGGGTCCTGCTGCATCCAATGGGGTCCTGTTGCACCCCATGGGGTCCTGCCGCACCCAATGGGGTCCTGCCGCATCCAATGGGGTCCTGCTGCATCCAATGGGGTCCTGCCGCACCCCATGGGGTCCTGCTGCATCCAATGGGGTCCTGCTGCACCCCATGGGGTCCTGCTGCACCCAAAGTGGTCCTGCTGTACCGCATGGGGTCCTGCTGCATCCAATGGGGTCCTGCTGCACCCAGTGGGGTCCTGCTGCATCCGATGGGGTCCTGCTGCACCCAAAGGGGTCCTGCTGCACCCCATGGGGTCCTGCTGCATCCAATGGGGTCCTGCTGCACCCCATGGGGTCCTGCTGCATCCAATGGGGTCCTGCCGCACCCCATGCGGTCCTGCTGCACCCAAAGGGGTCCTGCTGCACCCAATGGGGTCCTGCTGCACCCCATGGGGTCCTGCTGCATCCCATGGGGTCCTGCTGCACCCAGTGGGGTCCTGCTGCATCCAATGGGGTCCTGCTGCACCCAATGGGGTCCTGCTGCATCCGATGGGGTCCTGCTGCACCCCCTGGGGTCCTGCTGCACCCAAAGGGGTACTGCTGCACCCCATGGGGTCCTGCTGCATCCTATGGGGTCCTGCTGCACCCAGTGGGGTCCTGCTGCACCCCATGGGGTCCTGCTGCATCCAATGGGGTCCTGCTCCACCCAAAGGGGTCCTGCTGCATCCAATGGGGTCCTGCTGCATCCGATGGGGTCCTGCTGCATCCAATGGGGTCCTGCTGCACCCCATGGGGTCCTGCTGCATCCAATGGGGTTCTGCTGCACCCCATGGGGTCCTGTTGCACCCAATGGGGTCCTGTCACACCCAATGGGGTCCTGCTGCATCCAATGGTGTCCTGCTGCTCCCAATGGGGTCCTGCTGCATCCAATGGGGTCCTGCTGCATCCAATGGGATCCTGCTGCACCTTGTGCAGTGGGAAAACCTCACTGGGACCCGGGATCTCCTTCTCAAACCCTGTCCCATGGGATGAGCATCTCCAGCACTCTCCAGGTTGGTGCACCAGGGGTAAAGCACCGGTGGTGGGGATGATCCCAGGGGATCCAGTGTCGGCCACCATCACCCATCAGCACTGGGATGGAAATCCCCGGCCACGGCAACGCCTTGGGAAGAGCATCCCGGAGCGGGATGCGCCCCATGGAGCCGACCTTCCTCCCAGAGCCACGGGCTGGGGATCGGGGGCCGAGCCCATGGGGCGACCCGGACCCACCTTCCCTCCTGCCTCCCCATTGAGGAGAGCTGGGATCCCAGCGGCTCCTCTCTCCTGACGCCGATCCCGTCTTTCCCAACGCTTTCCCAACTTGGGAAGCAGCTCACGGCTCGGGAATGCGGGCCACGGCTCCCATTGGATCGCTCCCAGCTTTCAGGCTCCATCCCTGAGGACACAAACACCCTGAGCAGGCCCAGGAGCTCCCCACACACATCCCAACGGGGAATCTCCTCTCCCTACGGATGAGCTTTAAGGTCCCTTCAACCCATTCCATGATTCCATGGGCCATGGCAGGATGCGACCATCGCCACCGTGCCTGGACACTGGGATTTATCCTACCGGGAGCTGATGGTGCTCAGCACCTCTCCCTTGGGATCACAAGGATCAGCCCCTTGCCTTCAGACCCAGTTTGCGCCGGGAGTATTCCAGAGCCTTGGAAGCTTCTAGAAGCTGGCGACGGGCGCCATGGGCTCCTGGTCCCACAGGCAAAGAGGGAGAGGAAGGAATCTGAGAGCTCCTGGATGGGACGAGGAGGGGTGGGAAGGGGGAACGCGGCCCCGGGGTGTCGGCAGCCCCCGGCATTCCCGGTGCCCGAGGGAGAGGGGACCACCGGGATAGGCCGAGCGCAGAGCCCGGCGCTGGGAATTCCGGGGCAGGGAATTGCAGGGCCGGGAGGGGGGGAGCAGAGGGAACGGGGGGATCCCGGCGGGGTCAAAGCCGGAGCTGCTGGAGCCCGGCGGCTCCCATGGCAGCCACAGCCCACGGAGAGCCGGAGGGAGCAGGGATCGGGGTGACACGGGACACCCAGCCCAGGATCATGGGTGACACGGGACATCCAGTCCTTGGGATCATGGGTGACACGGGACACCCAGCCCCGGATCATGGGTGACACGGGACATCCAGACCCGGATCATGGGTGACACAGGACACCCTGCCCTTGGGATCATGGGTGACACAGGACACCCAGCCCCGGATCATGGGTGACACGGGACACCCAGCCCTTGGGATCATGGGTGACACGGGACATCCAGCCCTTGGGATCATGGGTGACATGGGATACCCAGCCCTTGGGATCATGGGTGACACAGGACACCCAGCCCTTGGGATCATGGGTGACACGGGACATCCAGCCCTGGATCATGGGTGACACGGGACACCCAGCCCCGGATCATGGGTGACACGGGACACCCAGACCTGGATCATGGGTGACACGGGACACCCAGACCTGGATCATGGGTGACACGGGACATCCAGACCCGGATCATGGGTGACACGGGACATCCAGCCCTTGGGATCATGGGTGACACGGGACATCCAGCCCTGGATCATGGGTGACACGGGACATCCAGCCCTGGATCATGGGTGACACGGGACACCCAGCCCCGGATCATGGGTGACACGGGACACCCAGACCTGGATCATGGGTGACACGGGACATCCAGACCCGGATCATGGGTGACACGGGACATCCAGCCCTTGGGATCATGGGTGACACAGGACACCCTGCCCTTGGGATCATGGGTGACACGGGACATCCAGCCCTGGATCATGGGTGACACGGGACACCCAGCCCCAGATCATGGGTGACACGGGACATCCAGACCCGGATCATGGGTGACACGGGACATCCAGCCCTTGGGATCATGGGTGACACGGGACATCCAGCCTTTGGGATCATGGGTGACACAGGACACCCAGCCCTTGGGATCATGGGTGACACAGGACACCCTGCCCTTGGGATCATGGGTGACACGGGACATCCAGCCCTGGATCATGGGTGACACGGGACACCCAGCCCCGGATCATGGGTGACACGGGACATCCAGACCCGGATCATGGGTGACACGGGACATCCAGCCCTTGGGATCATGGGTGACACGGGACACCCAGCCCTTGGGATCATGGGTGACACGGGACATCCAGCCCCGGATCATGGGTGACACGGGACATCCAGCCCCAGATCATGGGTGACACGGGACACCCAGCCCTGGATCATGGGTGACACGGGACACCCAGCCCCGGATCATGGGTGACACGGGATACCCAGCCCTTGGGATCATGGGTGACACGGGACATCCAGCCCCAGATCATGGGTGACACGGGACACCCAGACCTGGATCATGGGTGACACGGGACACCCAGACCTGGATCATGGGTGACACGGGACATCCAGTCCTGGATCATGGGTGACACAGGACACCCAGACCTGGATCATGGGTGACATGGAGGAGGAGGAGGACTTGGGGTGCTGGGTGAGAAGCTCACCCATGCTTCTGAAGCCAGTATTTGTCCGTCTGTCTGTTCATCCATCATCCACCCATCATCTTTCCATCACCCATCCATCACCCATCCATCCATCCGTTATCCATCATCCATCCATCCATCCACCATCCTTCCATCCATCCATCATCCCTCCCTCCCTCCCTCCATCCCTCCCTGCTCCCTCCCTCCACCCCATGGTCCCCCAGCTCCATAACTGCACAGCACCCTCTATAGGGCACCAACGAACCCGGTGCTGATCCAGCCCCCCCCAGCCCCATAGAACCCCCCCAACCCCTCCCCACCGGGGTCACCCCCCCGGGGCCCACCAGCAGGGGGGGGGGGGGCCCAACAGCCCCTTTGGGGGTTCCCAATGACCAATGGACCCCCCCCCCCCCCCCCGATGCCCTCGGTGCGGGGATGCTTCCCCCCGGGCAGGGTCCGGGGGGGGCCCGGTGGGGTTTGGGGGTTCGGGATGTTCCAGTCGGGGTCCGGGGGGGTCCGGGGGGGTCCGGGGGGGTTCGGGTTTCGCCCCCCCCCCCTGGGTGTGATGGGAAACTCCGAGGCGCTGCGCTTGGGGCGGCTCCGGCCCCGCCGCTAATGACGGGCGTTGGACGGGGCAGGTCCGGGCCTGCGGGACCCGCCCGGGGTGGGGCCAACCCCGCTATGGGGCAGGACCCCTTTAAGAACCCCTGTGGGGCAGGGACCCCTTTAACAGCCCCCTATGGGGCAGGACCCCTTTAACAACCCCTATGGGGCAGGGACCCCTTTAACAGCCCCCTATGGGGCAGGACCCCTTTAACAACCCCTATGGGGCAGGACCCCTTTAACAACCCCTGTGGGGTAGGGACCCCCTCAACAACCCCACTATGGGGGAGAGACCCCTTTAACAACCCCGCTATGGGGCAGGGACCCCTTTAACAACCCCTGTGGGGCAGGACCCCTTTAACAACCCCCTATGGGGCAGGGACCCCCTTAACAATCCCGCTATGGGGCAGGGACCCCTTTTAACAACCCCCTATGGGGCAGGACACACGTAAAAACCCCGCTATGGGTAGGGACCCCCATAACAACAACTTCCAGGGCAGTGACCCCTTTAACAACCCCCTCTGAGGCAGGACCCCCGTAACAACCCCTTATAAGGCAGGGACCCCCTTAACAACCCCTTATGGGGCAGGACCCTCATAACAACACCTTATGGGGCAGGGACCCCCTTAACAACCCTTATGGGGCAGGAACTCCCTTAACATCCCCTTATGGGGCAGGACCCCCAAGACACCCCCTACCCGAAGCCCGGGGATTTTGGGTTCCGCCCCCCATTCACTATAAAGGGGACCCCGAAACTTAGGGGGCTGCGGGGAGCAATGGGGGGGGGTTTGTGGGGCAGGAGCCCCTCATGGTGCTGGATGTGGGGGGGTCTCACAGGGGCTGAAAAGGGGGTTCAGGTCCCACCGCTTGGAGGGGGGGGGGGGCACAACGAAGCTCCCACCCTCCCCGAGCCCCCCCTATGGGTCAGGACCCCCAGACCCCATCACCCCACAAGACCCCGGGTGTCCGGATCCCCCCACCCCCCCCCCCACATCCAACCCCGGGACACCCCAAAAGGAGCCGGGACCCCCCCAAACCCTCGCATCCACCTGGGATGGGCTGCGCCAGGTCTCAGCCTGTCCCGGCTCCCCCCCCCACATCCCATAGCCCTGGGGGGGGATTGAACCCCCCCTCCCAGCCCATGGTACAGTGGGGGGGGGGGGGATGATGCCAGAGACCCCCCCATGTTCCCCCCAGAGACCCCCTCATGTTCCCCCCCCCCCCCGGTCCCTATGGGGAAGGCGACAGCGAACCCATGGGTGCCCCCCCATCGGCCAGCCCCACGGGTGCGCTGGTTTGGGGTGCCCTCTGCCGGGGGTGAGCGGAACAGCACCAAATGGGGGGGATGCATTTAAGGGGACCCCTCCAGCCCCCCCCAAACCCTCCCCGTGCTCCTGACCCCCCTCCCCCCATTCTGCTGCATTTGGGGGTTCAGACTCCCCCCCTCCCCCCCCAGCACCCCCCGTGCCTCAGTTTCCCCCCTGGGGGGGGCCGGGAACCCAACACCCCGATCCGCCCCCCCCCCCCCCCCCATCCCGCCCCCCATTCCCGCTCCTCTGCTGCCCCCCAGCGGCCCGAGAGCCCCAAAACTGCCGGGGGGGGACACGGGACCCCCCAAAGCCGAACCCCCGAAGTGGGGGGGGGAGGGGGGCTTGGAAATGGGGGGGAGAGAAAAGGGGCGCAAGGGTGGGAATGGGGCCGGGGACAGGGACCCCCATCGCGGAGCGCGTGAATGGGCGGTAATGGCAGCGGACGCCAGAGGGCGGCCCCGGACCGGGAATGGAGCCGGGAAGCGGGTCGGGAAGGGCTGGAGAGGCTGGAACCGAAGGGAAACTCGGGAACCACCCCCCCCAACACCGCTATGGGGACAGCGGGGGGTGTCCATCACCCATCATCCATCACCCATCATCCGTCATCCATCATCCATCCATCATCCATCCATCATATGTCCATCATCTGTCCATCATCCGTCATCCATCCATCATCTATCATCCATCCATCTATCATCCATCCATCATCCATCATCCATCCATCCATCCATCATCCATCCATCATCCATCCATCCATCCATCCATCATCCATCCATCCATTATCCATCCATCCATCCATCATCCATCCATCATCCATCCATCCATTATCCATCATCCATCATCCATCCATCCATCCATCCATCATCCATCCATCCATCCATCCATCCATCATCCATTCAGCACCCCCAAACCCCCAAATCCCCCCACCCTATCCCATGGGAGCAGGATCCAACCTCTCTGCTGATGGCCACGCGCAACCCAGGGCAAAGTCCCTGTTGGCTTTATCCCTCTTCCTGAATGGGATCACATCCATGGAGCCCCCCAAGGGGAACACCCCGGGTACCCCCATAGACCTTCCCCAACAGGAACCCCTCCTTATCCCCACAAGGGGGTGGAAAATCCCACTGAACACCCCCTCCATTCAGCATTCCAAGGCTGGATCCCAGTGGATCCCCAAACTGGGCGGCTTCACCCCTCCCTGTGCCTCTGGATGAGGGGGTATGGGGGGGGGGGGTGTCCCTCCTCTTGGGGTGGCTCAGGGTCACTGTGGCCCCACTGTTAACACACAGCCCCATGGCCGGAACGATCCCGCGGCATTCCCAGAACATGGAAGTAGAAGGTTCCCAGAGTTTTCCTCCTTGGGCTCAACCCTTGTATGAGACACCAGAGAATCTCCCGGGGCTGAGCCTTGGGCTCCGGGTGGAGGAGGGATGGGTGGGAACGCAGTCTGCATCCCGAAGGGAATCTGGGCTTGGGGGGACGCTGCTGGGTTCAGCCCGTAGACACCCCATAGACACCCCACAGGCATCCCATAGACACCCATACATAACCCATAGACACCCCACAGGCATCCCATAGACACCCATACATAACCCATAGACACCCCACAGGCGCCTCATAGACACCCCACAGACATCCCATAGACACCCCATAGACATCCATAGACACCCCATAGACATCCCATAGACACCCCACAGACATCCCATAGACACCCCCTAGACATCACATAGACACCCATAGGCACCCCATAGACATCCCATTGACACCCCATAGACACCCCATTGACACCCCACAGACACGCCATAGACTCCCCGTGGCAGGGTGGGACAGGTCCTGGTACCCCAGATGGATCCTGGCATCTTGGGATGATGGATGGATCCAGGATGGACACTGGCACCCCAAGAGAGGTGCTGGCACCCAGGGGTGGATGGGTGGATGGATGGATGATGGATGGACAGACAGATGGATGGATGATGAATGGATAGATGGGTGAGTGGATGGATGATGGATGGATGATGGATGGATGGATGGGTGCATTGGATGATGATGGATTGATGAATCCAGGATGGATCCAAGATGGGTCCTGGCACCTCAAGATAGATCCCAGCGCTCCAGGATGGGTCCTGGCAACCAGGTGGGAATCCTGGCATCCCAAGATGGTCCCTGGCACCCTGGGGTGGATCCTAGCATCCAGGGTGGACCTTGGTCCCCAGGGGGGCTCCGGGCACCCGAGGATGGATCCTCAGGATGGGTCCTGGCACCCCAGGAGAGACCCAACTACCCCTGGATGGACCCCAGCACCCTGGATGGATCCCAGCACCCCGGATGGACCCCAGCACTCCGGATGGATCCCAGCACCATGGATGGATCCCAGCACCCCGGATGGATCCCAGCACCATGGATGGATCCCAGCACCCCGGATGGATCCCAGCACTCCGGATGGATCCCAGCACCATGGATGGATCCCAGCACCCCGGATGGATCCCAGCACCATGGATGGATCCCAGCACTCCGGATGGATCCCAGCACCATGGATGGATCCCAGCACCCCGGATGGATCCCAGCACCATGGATGGATCCCAGCACCCCGGATGGATCCCAGCACCACGGATGGATCCCAGTACCATGGACGGACCCCAGCACCCCAAGACAGACCCAGCCCCCAGCAGCGCCCCAGCACCAAACCAGCTCCCTCTTCATCTCCAAGGCTTTATTGCAGCACTCAAGGCCCCCCACTTCCCACCCCACAGCTCCCATGGGGTTGTCAGGACGGATTTGGGGGGTCCATGGGGAGGGGTCCATGGGGGGTTCTAGGGGTGCCTATGTGATATCCATGGGGGTCCATGGGGTGTCCATGGAGGGGCCTATGGGAGTTCCCAGGGGGATTTGGGGCGGGGGGGGGGTGTCCATGGTATCCATGGGGGGACTCCAGGGGGGGTCATGGGGGAGGTCCATAGGGGTCTATGGGGGATCCACAGGGGTCCACGGGGTGGTCCATAGGGGTCGATGGGGGTCCATGGGGGTCCATAGGGGTGGGTCCATGAGAGGGTCTATGGGGGGGGTCCATAAGGGTCCATGGGGGGGGTCCATAGGGTTCTATGAGGGGTTTCATAGGGGTGCATGGGGGTCCATGGGGGGGGTCCATGGGGGGTCCATGGGGGGTGCTCATGCACTGAGCACGTCCGAGCTCTCGGACACCAGTTTCCGTCGCGGGTCTCGATCTTCTTGATGACGATGGCGCGGGCGCGGGGGGGAGTGGCCGGCGGCGCGGGCGCGGGGGGGGGCAGCGGCAGGGACAAGGCCTGGCCCCCCCCCGAGGAACCCGAAAAGCCCCCCCTGGGGCTGCCTGCGGGGAGAGGGACCCCGTGAGCAAGGGGGGGACATGGGGGAGGCATGGGGGGGTTATGGGGGGGGGGGGGCACTGGGACATAGGGGGGGAATGGGGGGGCACTGGAACATGGACCTTACCTGAGTATCCCGAGGGCTTGGTGTGGATGCTGAGGTTCTGCACCCCCACCTCCAGCCTGCGGAAAGCCTGCGGACAAGGGACACATGGGGGGGACATGGGATACATGGGGGGACACTTGGGGGGGCCATGGGATATATGGGGGGGACACATGGGGGGACACTTGGGGGGACACTTGGGGGGGCCATGGGATACATGGGGGGGACATGGGATATATGGGGGGACACATGTGGGGACACTTGGGGGGGACATGGGATACATGGGGGGACAGATGGGACACATTGGGGACATATGGGACACATAGGGGGGACATGGAATGCATGGGGGGGACACGGGACACGTGGGGGGGGCATGGGACACACGTGTGATGGGACACGACACCCCTGTGTGATGGGGGGATATGACACCTACATGTGATGGCCATGGGATGCTCATGGGATGCGGGATACGGGATGTCCATGGGATACCCAAGGGATGAGGAGTGCAGAGTGTGGGATGTGGGATGCCCATGGGACATGGGATGCCCACAGGATGCCTATGGGATGCAGGCTACCGGCTGCCCAGGGGACAGGGAATGCTCATGGGATGCCCATAGGATGCAAGGTGTGGGATGAGGGATGGCCGTGGGATGCGGATACCAATGGGAAATGGGATGCCCACAGGATGCCCGTAGGATACAGGCTGCCCATGGGATGCTCATAAGATGCAGGATGCAGGGTGTGGGAGGGGGGATGCCCACAAGATGTGGATGCCAACGGGACATGGGATGCCAATGGGGTACCCATGGCATGTGGGATACCCACAGGATGCACATGGGATGGGATGCGGATGCCCACGGCACACAGAACACGCATGGGATGTGGGATGTGGGATGCAGGGCGTGCGATGGGGGTTACCCATGGGTACATGGGATGCGCATGGGACACGGGATGCTCGTAGGACGCCCGTGGGATGCAGGACGCGGATCCCTGGTGCCTCACCTGCTCTCCTCTCCCTCCAGCAGCTTCCTGTAGGTCGCGATCTCGATGTCCAGGGCCAGTTTGACGTTCATGAGCTCCTGGTACTCGCGGAGCTGCCGGGCCATGTCCTGCTTGGCCTTCTGCAGAGCTGCCTCCAGCTCCTCCAGCTTGGCCCTGGCATCCTTCAGCGCCAGCTCCCCGCGTTCCTCAGCCTCGGCGATGGCCGAGTCCAGGCTGGATCGCTGGGACACCGGCACCGGCTGGGACCCCTGCGCCCCACAGCCCCCTGCCCCACATCACCCTGCGCCCCACAGCCACATGTCCCAACATCCTCCTGCCCCAGTGTCCCCTGCGCCCCACATCCCCATCCCAGCATCCCCCAGTCCCATAGCCCCATGTCCCAGCATCCCCCTGCCCCAGCATCCCCCTGCCCCAGTGTCCCCATGTCCCATAGCCCCACGTCCCAGCATCCCCCCGTCCCAGTATCCCCATGTCCCAGCCTCTCCCTGCCCCAGTATCCCTGTGTGCCAGTATTTCCATGTCCCAGTATCCCTGTGTCCCAGGCTACCCCCGCCTCAGCATCCCCATGTCCCAGCATCCCCGAGTCCCAGTATCCCTGTATCCCAGCCTCCCACTGCCCCAGCACACCCTTGTTCCAGGGTCCCCATGTCCCAGTGTCCCTCATGTCCCAGCCTCTCCTTGCCCCAGTGTCCCTGTGTCCAAGTATCTCCCTGCCCCAGTATCCCCCTGTCCCGGCATCCCACACCCCACATGCCCCCCAGCACACCCTTGCCCCCTATAATCCTCCATGTCCCAGTATCCCATACACCCCATGCCTCCCCGTATCCTCTGTATTCCCCATTATCCATAGGCCCCCCAGTACTCCCAGGACCCTCCGTACCCCCAGTATCTCCATACCCCCCAGTACCCCATTACCCCCAGTACCGCCCATACCCCCCAGTATCCCCATGTCCCCAGTATCCATACACCCCCAGCATCTCCATACCCCCAGTATCCCCATGCCTTCCTGCATTCCCCTCTCCCCCAGTATCCATGTACTCCCCAGTATCTCCCATATCCCCCATCCCCTGCAGCATCCCCTGTACCCCCATATCCCCCATATCCCCCATTCCCCCCAAGCATCCCCTCTACCCCTGTGTCCCCCATTCACTGCAGCATCCCCAATGTCCTGCAGTATCCCCTGTATCCCTGCATCCCCCATTCCCCCCAGCAACCCCCATGTCCCCTAGCACCCCCTGTACCCCCATATCCCCCATCCCCCTGTATCCTCATCCCCCCACATCCCCCATTCCCCCCTGTACCCCCATGTCCCCCAGCACCCCCTGTACCCTCATATCCCCCATCCCCCCCGCATCCCCCATTCCCCCCCGCATCCCCCATGTCCCCCACACCCCCTCTACCCCCGCATCCCCATCCCCCCCACATCCCCCATGTCCCCCCATCCCCCCCTGTACCCCCACATCCCCCATCCCCCCCGCATCCTCATCCACCTGCATCCCCCATGTCCCCCACACCCCCTCTACCCCCACATCCCCCACCCCCTCACTTCCCCATCCCCCCCACATCTCCCATGTCCCCCAGCACCCCTTGTACCCCCATATCCCCCATCCCCCTCGCATCCCCCATTTCCCCAGCATCCCCCATCCCCCAGCACCCCCTGTACTACCATATTCCCCATACCCCTGCATCCCCCATTCCCCCCTGCATCCCCCATGTCCCCCACACCCCCTCTACCCTCATATCCCCCAGCACCCCAGCACCCCCTCTACCCCCACATCCCCCCTGCATCCCCCATTCCCCCCATATCCCCCATGTCCCCCGCATCCCCCATTCCCCCCTGTACCCCCATGTCCCCCAGCACCCCCTCTACCCTCATATCCCCCATTCCCCCACATCCCTCATTCCCCCCTGCATCCCCCATCCCCTGCAGCAACCCCATCCCCCCCGCATCCCCCATGTCCCCCAGCACCCCCTGTACCCCCATATCCCCCATTCCCCCCATATCCCCCATCCCCCCATCCCCCCTGTACCCCCGCCTCCCCCCCCCGTCCCCAGCCCGAGCCCAGGGCTCCCCTCGGGCCCCCCGGACCTGGGTGCGCAGCGCCTCGAGCTCGGCCTGGCCGCGCTGGACGAGCCGGGAGAGCTCCTGGACGCGGCCGCGGGTGCTGAGCAGGGCGGCCCCGCGCGGCCCGGCCGCCGCCCGCAGCCCCTCGAGCTGCAGCGGGTAATGGGGGCATGGGGTTATGGGGTCACAGGAGCTTGGGGTTATGGGGTAATGGGGTTATGGGGTTATGGGGTTACAGGAGCTTGGGGTTATGGGGTAATGGGGTTATGGGGTTATGGGGTTACAGGAGCTTGGGGTTATGGGGTAATGGGGTTATGGGATCTGATCAGGGATCGATCATGGAGGTACGGGAGCTTGGGGTCATGGGATCAGGGCGGCATGGGGTCAGGGGTTACGGGATAATGGGGTTATGGGATCAGGGGATCGATTGTGGAGTTATGGGAGCTTGGGGTCATGGGATAATAGGGTTATGGGATCATGGGATCAGGGGGTTATGGGAGCTTGGGGTTATGGGATCATGGAGTTATGGGAGCATGGCGAGCATGGAGTTATGCAATAATGGGGTTATGGGATCATGGAGTTAGGGGATAATGGAGTTATGGGATCATGGGGTTATGGGATCAGGGGGTCATGGGAGCATGGGATCAGGTGGTTATGGGATCGGGGGTTATGGGATCAGGGGATCGATCGTGGAGTTATGGGAGCATGGGGTCATGGGAGCATGGAGGTACGGGAGCTTGGGGTTATGGGATAATGGGGCTATGGGATCATGGGGTTATGGGAGCTTGAGGTTATGTGATCATGGAGTTAGGGGATCAGGGTGTCATGGGATAATGGGGTTATGGGATCATGGAGTTACAGGAGCTTGGGGTTATGGGGTAATGGGGTTACGGGATAATGGGGTCATGGGATCAGGGGGTTATGAGAGCTTGGGGTTACGGGAGCTTGGGGTTATAGGGTCATGGAGTTATGGGATCATGAGGTTATGGGATCATGGAGTTATGGGATCAGGGGATCATGGAGTTACAGGAGCTTGGAGTTATGGGATCAGGGGATCATTCATGGAGTTACGGGATCA